>NC_138052.1:84347460-84403336 GCF_964194185.1 Rhinolophus hipposideros
AATTTAAGGTAGCTAATAATTATAAATAGAGAAAGAGAGAGAGACACAGAGAGAGACAGAGACAGAGAGATAATATATATAATATATATGATTATTAAAGAAAAATAGAAGATTTTATGGAAGACAAAAAATATATACCCTGAAGAGTTAGGATTAGGGTTAAAACTTAGCTCTGAGCATCATGACAGCAGGATCAAAAAGGGTAACACAGAAACTTGCCTAAGTTTCACTGTCCATTCAAAGGAAATATACCAGTTCATCAGGAGAGACAAATGTTTTTCTTAGAGTTAAAGAAATTCATTCCAAGGTCCCAAACTTTATAATATAATATCCCTTGCAAAGCATATTGGAAGATATGGCCCTAAGCACAAAATGAAAGAAAAAAAAAAGCCACGGAGGTTGATTTCTGCATTAAGATGGTAGACTGACCACAAATCATTTATTCTCCATTCTGAGATCTGACTAAAATGATTTTAAAAGAATAAAACTTACAACAGAGAGAAAGGAGGAGGAGCCAACCACAGATGAGAGAGATCAGCTAATTTCTAGAAGCCAGAAAATGGATAGAGAAGTGGATACTGGATTGAGCCCAAGTTAGAACTTCAGGGCTCAGAGATGCCAGGAACCAAGATGGCAAATGTGAGATTAGGAGCAGAAATCACAAAAATCAACTGATAAAGTCAGTAGAAAGTGCAGTGTACACCCCCAGCTTTCTGTTTGCCACCCCAACTGCAGAACATCCCACAGTGAGGGGTTTATCTCCCAGGCAAAGAATTAAAAGGTCCTTATGTAGAGATATATAGATGTTCCAAATAAAAGAGCAGTGAATTCCAGCATTTGAGAGTCTGGTATGGCAGATAGTTCCCTGCCTGATCACTCTTAAAGGGAAGCCACGAGTCAAACACCCTGTGCACTACTTGGAGCTCCAGCAGCTTTTATCATCTCTTTCTTAAACACGAAATGGCCACCAAGGATCCCCATACATTTGAGGAGAGTCTAGAACGTGAAGGGGAGAGACAAAGATAAAAAAAAAAAAAAAAAAGGAAGATCCATCTCCCATGAAACAAGATGTTTTGAAAAGCAACTGTCAAAAGATAAACATTCTTGGAAATTAAAAATATCGCTGAAAAAATTTTAAATTAACTAAGATTGGTAAAGAATGATGAAGTAATCTCTCAGAAAGTAGAATAAAAAGCACAGAGAGATGGAAGGCATAATTAGAGACATAAAGAATCGATCCAGGAGTCCCAATATCTTCTTCAACTGACAGGAATTCCAAAAAAGGACAGAATAAAATGGAGAAGATTATCAGATAAAAATATGAGAAACTTTCCCAGCTCTGATGGACACAGATCTTCAGATTTAAAGGTTTCAGTGAATGACCAGCACAATAAGTGAAAAGGGGAAAAACCTCACATCTGGAGACATCATTGTGAAATTTCTAGAACAAAGACAAGGAAACTATCCTAAATGGTCACTTACAAAAGAAGTAGAACCCAACAAATGCTAAGAATCAATGATGTAATACTTTCAAGTTCTGGGGAAAGCTGAGTTTTGCCCTAGAATTCTATGGTCAGCCAAACTATGAAGCAAGTGGGGAAGGTGATGGAGGAAAGACATTTTTTCAGATGGACAGGTTACAGAAAATTTACCTCCCACACAGCCTTTCTTAAGAAGTTAATTAAGGATGTGTCCCAGAAAAACAAGGAAGTTAAGCCAAAAAAAAAAAAAGGAGAAGATGTGGAATTCAGGAAACAGTAGTTCAAGTCCAAGGAAGATGTGGGAATTCCCAGGATGCCAAGTGGGAGGCAAGGCCAGGAAGCAGTGAGTTCAGGCTGTAACAGAAGTATTGAGGGCTCAGGAGGAACATCTCTGGGGAGAAAGAGAATCGGTAAAACACTTGATGTGATGAAGAATTGGGGTGGGGGAGATCGGTAGGCTATGTTAAAGTTAAGTCATGTAAGGAACAAAGGAAGGCAATTAGACAGTCTTAGAAAGACAAAAAATTTCCAAGAAGGTAAACACAGTTCTGCTTGAAGCAATATGCTTATGTATTGTCTAATAATGTAAATACTATTCATTGATTTTTTTTCAATGATAGAATCAACCTAAAGGCAAAGCACAGAAAACAATTACAATTAATGAACAAACATCGGTGCTACCACCTGAATAACACTAAGTATATAACACAGTCCAATAGAATTTTCTGTGAAGATGGAAATGTTCTATATTTGTCCTGTCCAATATGGTAGCTACTCCTCAGATGTAGCAATTGAGTACTTCAAATGTGACTGGTGCAACTGAGGGACGGAAGTTTTCACTTTATTTAACTTTAATTAAGTTACATACACATTGAAATAGCCGCATATGGCTAGTGGCTACCCTATTGGGCGCTGCAGGAATCTATGACAAGGTAGGAGGTAGGGGAAAGAGAAGAGGTGAAGAGAAGGGATACTGGTGTCATCATATTACAGAATGGCAGACATAAGACTCTACCTGTAGTTAATAGAATGAATGAGAAATAAATGTGTGAGTATATTCTGTAAAAGTCCAGTAGTTACCAATAGAGGAACCAAAAATAGGGATATAACTACATCAGGAGGAGGGAAAAGGACCTCGTGGAAATGGTCATAAATGAGATAACTCCTTTGACATCAAGGCAAGGAGCGCCATAGAAGGCGTTCTCAATTGATAAATCAAGGAGAGAATATGAGCATGTCGCTTAAATATAGAGCATGTTACTTAAATATAGAAGTACTCTCAGGAGAAAAAGCTAAAACACGTAAGAAGTGATTTGCCACTGAGAATGGGAAGGAGTGGGAAGGGTGTCTATTGCTTTCTTATATAGGTCCTTCTATACTGTTCGGTTTTTAAATCATGGGTATGTATCATTTCGATAAAAATGTAAAACAACCCACCTCCCTAAACATCCTTTGAAAAACACAGTGAAGATAGTTGTGTAGGGGCATAAACATACATAACTCCAAGGCAGTTTGTACTGAGTGCCAAATGAGAGATAATAGTCATTGTCATAGGCATCTGGAGCAAGAAAACCCAGGGGGCCTCTCCCATCAGGGAGCGCTCCTTAGAGTAGGTAAGAGATGAGCATGTTCTTAAATAGTAGATCAAGATTATGTTGGGCAAGTGGGACCTGAGTGTCACCATCTATCTTCTCAGAAAGACTGGACACTCACTGATCTCTCTTATTTGTGTGTGTCTCTCTCACTGTCTCATTTCTCTCTCTCTCTCTCTCTCTCTCTCTCTCTCTCTCTCTCTCTCTCTCTCTCTCTCTTTGTCTCTCTCTCTCTCTCTCTCTCTCTCTCTCTCTCTCTCTCTCTCTCTCTCTCTCTCCCCCCCCTTCTGTGTGTGTGTCTGTGTGTGTGTGTGTGTGTGTGTGTGTCTCCACCTCCATGCTCCCATTAGAGAGAAGGATAACCTGTGGCAGAAGGTCCAGCATCTCTCTTCCGTGGCCCCTGGATGCTGTGTCAGCTGTAGCAAGCTCTTTGGCCGGCTGTCTCGGCGTTACCCATGCAGGTAATCGGTAGGACACAGAATCCTTCCTCTGGGACAACCCATTTTCCACCAGCCCATAGACCTCTGCTCACTCCAGGGAAGGGAGGGACACAGAAACTGGGCATTTATGAAAGGCCACTTAAAGCTGGCCACTCATGTTACCCAGCACTTAGCAGAGACATGAATAAGAGCAGTGAAGAGTGATCAGACAGGAATGGTGTCTGAAGATGGGATAGTGTAACCCTTCTTAGAGTAAACTGATTCATGGGCTTCTCATCTGGGAAGAGATTTCTTATACAGAGGAAGACTCTCCCCTCATCTTCCTCTGGGAATGTGGTGGCAGGACAAGCAGTAGGAGAGAGGAAAGTGGGCCATCAGGAGAACCTACCATTTGAACTTAAGGACCCTGGAGGGGTGAGGCATCGGGACAACCTTTAGGAAAGTGAGGCCTCCTGAGACAGACCCAGAGCCATTCTGCTGGGAGATGAGAAACAGACAGGTGGAGTAGAAGTTCGAACCCCATGACCCTCTGTCCTGTACACACCCATGTGTACTCCCCACTCTTTCACCCTCTTCTCCCAGGCTCTGTGGAGGCTTGGTCTGCCATGCCTGCTCTGTGGATTATAAGAAACGAGAGCGCTGCTGCCCACTCTGTGCCCAGAAAAGAGAAGCCCAGGGCATCTGACCAAGACCCACCCAAGACTGGCAAGCCCACCCCACCCTTCCCTCGGCCCTTCCCAGACCTCTGGTTTGACCAGTCCTACCTTCTAGAACTCGGTGACTTAAGGCGGACAGCACTTGTATGGCCAGACTGTGGTGTGGAGAGTCGAAGGACCTAGGCTGGCAGTCAGGAGACAGGTGTGAGCCTTCATCTACAACTGATGAGCTGGGCAACTTTGGCAAAGCCCTCAGCTCCTCAAACTTTTTCTGTAACATGAGGGAGTCGGGTGCCATCCACTCTAAAGTCCCTTCAGGCTCAGAAAGTCCTTGACCAAGAATAAGGTCCTGTGGTCCTGACATTTCTCCTCCATACTCCCTCCTCACCCAGCCCCCACTTCAACACACTGCACAAATAGCATCCTCAGGTGCTTCCTGCCTGGAGTCTGTTTCAGGGTCAGTTTTTGTTGTTTTTCAACAGCTTTCTCAAGGTACTATTAACATATAATACAATTCACATGAATTGTACAATGTGATGAGTTTTGACTTTAATTTACATCCATGAAACTATCACCATATTCCAAATAATGAACAAATACATCCATCAGCCCCAGAGTTTCCTCATGCCCTTTGTAATCTCTCCCTCCCCCTCCCCTGTCCTCATCCCAGGCAATGACGTGCCTGCTTTCTGTCATTAGAGACAAGTTTGCATTTTCTAGGGTGTTATATAAATGGAATCATACCATATGTACTCTTTATTGTCTGCCTTCTTTCACTCAGCATATTTATTAATATTTTGAGATTCATCCATGTTGTTATATATAGCCATAGTTCCTTTTCACTGTTGAGTAATATTCCACTGCATGGATATACCACAATTTGTTCACACGTTCACCTGTTGCCAGACATTTGGGTTGTTTCTAATTTGAGGCTATCACAAATAAGTTTGTTATAACCATCTGTGTACAAATCCTTGTGTAGACATATGCCTGTATTTCTCTTCGGTTAATACCTACAATGAAATAGCCAGGTCGTATGGCAGGTGTGTGTTTAAGAAACTGCTGAGTTATTTCCCAAAGAGGTTGTACATTGTACCCTCCTGCCAGCAGGTTGTGGGAGCCCCAATTGCTCCCCAGCACATCGGGGTTTGGTGGGCAGGAGAGGAGGTATGGACATGGGACTTGGGCCTTTTTGTCTTTCCCTTCCAACCACTGTGGTGAATTGATCGGTCCCAGGTTGGGAACACCTGGAGGCAGGGGCTGAGCCTAAGTGACTCTGTTTAGTGCTGACTCAGCTAGACTTTAATCAAGACAGTTGATATGGACTCACGTAGCTCCATGGTACAAGATTATATCCTCTGACGGCCCAAGAAGTCTTTTGCAAATTGCATGTTACTGACTGGGCACTCAACTGTGGTGTTTCTGAGAATACTGTTTCTGAAGAAGTGTTCGGCCCCTCTCTATGACAAGGCAATTAGCCTACCTGGGCTCCAGGGCAGCCTACAGCCCGAGACAGGCATGCATATCGTCCCCGGGCCTCACACGGATGACCAGAGCTTCTGCAGAAGTTGAGCAACCCTGTGGCTCTGACCGGAGCCTGGAGACCGCCTCTTGGGGTCAGGGCCGCCCAGAGTTACATCTCATTACCATCACATGGAGCAAGAATTTTGCAACACCAGTTCCTGCCCTGGAGAGCCAGTGAGAACTTCTCCTTAGAAAAGTCAGCAACAAGGTTGGGGAGGGGGGCAGCAGGGAATGGAAGGAGGGGGTGCAGAGCTGAGGCTCCCAGAGCAATCAGGGCAAAAGAATCATCCCTACCCTAAAGGGCAGCAGTCCCTTCCTGGAGGTCAGACTTGCTCAGATACTTTTATTACGGCACGGTTCTTATTATAGCAGAAAACATCTTATTCTAGTCGGAACTCCAGTGTGGAGTTAAGAACTCCCTGATGCACTGATGGGGGAGAGGGGCCTAAAAAGTCTATTTTCAAAGCAGAAGCAAGATGCTCCTGGACAAGAAATCATAAGAAGAAAATCAGGGGCCAAGAATGGAAGAGCTTGGCCTTCTCCCCCTATTTGGGAGGGATGGAAGGGCATTGCTGGGGACCAGCCTCTAGCTCAATGCTACTCCCCAAGGTGCCCCTACCAAGTCCAATAGAGAGCATAAGACTTCCACAAAGACATTGGAAACGCTCTTTAGACCCAGGGACCCTCTAGCAGAAGGTTTCCCAAGGCTCACCATAGACTTCCCCAGAGCATTGCACTGCGAGAGTGCCAGAGCTTCAGCAGTGACTCCAGGGCACATATCTAGCACAGCAGTACCCAGAGAAGTACATGAGAGATGCCCCCAAATTCCTGGGGAGCACTTCACAGGGAGATGAAGCACACGGGTCTGAGCCAGTGAAATCTGGGTTATTGCTATTGATGTGACTTCATTGAGCTTACAGGCTCGGGGTACCCTGGGAGATTTTGGCAACATAATTATTTCTTTAATTAGATGTCATTTGAATGCTCCAATGTCCATCAGTATCCCCCACTTTGTCAACTAATTCAGTGCTCAAAAAACTTATATTAAACACTTAGGATATACCAAACACTGATTGGTCTGGTACAGAGGTCACACACACACACACACACACACTGCCTGCTTTTATGAACTTCACAGTTAGGAGGAGGAAGCAGCCAAACAAGTCATGATAGAGTAAGCCCAGGGGTGCAGAGAGTACGGATGGCAGTCCCTGAAGCTGACCACCAGGCTGAATTTAAAGGGAAAGGGGGGAGTTGGCCAGACCCAGAGGGTAAGAAAGAGTGCACCAGGGGAAAGGGAAATGCATGTCAAGCCCTGAGGAGGAACCAGGACAGCTCCTTGGGGGAAGTACACATGGTTCCCTGTGGCTGAAATTGAGGGTTCAAGGGGGTGTGGCCTGAAATGAGACTGGAGAAGTACAGGGGGTGGGGGAGTCAGACACAGGGGCACCAGGTACATGAATTAGGATTTTGACTCCGCCTGAAGAGTAATGGGGTCCTTGAAAGAGGAAAAAAAGTGTGATCATATTCACACGTTAGGAAGATTGTTCTGGTAGCAGAGTGGAGGATGAATTGAGGGGGAAACGACTCGAGGCAGAGAGCCTCTAGGAGAACAGTGGTAGTCGCAGCAGCAGCAGCAGCCAACAGTACCAAGCACCATTCCAAGTGCTTTATACGAGGCCTGACAATTAAGTCCGCGAACTTGTTGCAAAGCTGTTGCTAACCTTTCTTGACATCAGAGGGATTATTCATTATGAATTTGTAACAGTTGGACAAACAGTTAACCAACTGTACTATATGGAACAGTTAGACAACCTGAACTTTTCACCAATTCCTGGCTCTTGCATCACGACAATGCACCAGCTCACATGACACTGTCTGTGAGGGAGTTTTTAGCCAGTAAACAAATAACTGTATTGGAACAGCCTCCCTACTCACCTGATCTGGCCCCCAGTGACTTCTTTCTTTACCTGAAGATAAAGGAAATATTGAAAGGAAGACATTTGATGACATTCAGGACATCAAGGGTAATACGACGACAGCTCTGATGGCCTTTCCAGAAAAAAAGTTCCAAAATGGCTTTGAAGGGTGGACTAGGCACTGGCGTCAGTGCATAGCTTCCCAACGGGAGTACTTCGAAGGTGACCGTAGTGACATTCACCCATGAGGTATGTAGCACTTTTTCTAGGATGAGTTCACGAACTTCATTGTCCTACCTGCTATGTATAGACTCATTTAATCCACACGACAACCCTATGCAATAGGTGTCCTCATTGCCCTCATTTTACAGATGATGAAACTGAGATCCGATGAGAATAAATAACTTGCCCAAGGTCTGCAGCCAGTAAGTGACATGGCGGGGATCCTAACTCAGACAGCCCAGCTCTGGAATCCACAGCTATCACCTGATGATTGCAGTAGCTCAGGCGAGAGAGAATGAATTGTTGCCTAACACTGTCAAGAGCTATATTAATCTTAAAAAAAAAAAAAGTAATATTAAGGAGAGAGCCTCTGGAGAGAGGAAGAGAGAGGGAAGTGTGAGGGGTGTGCCTGTTTTCAGCTTGAACAGACGGGTAGATGAGAAGACTCTCGGGAGGGGAGCATGTGTATCAGGGAATTCCGGGAGACCGGTTTGGTACACGTTGAGTTTGCAGCATCTGTGGGACTTCAGGGGAGATTTCAGAAGGTAAGTGCATGGAAGAGTCTGAGCTTAGGAGAGAACTTAGAAGTTAGAAACTACAGGTGTGAGAAACACTGGCATATTGGATGGTGGCTGAAGACAAGGAAGGAGCTGGGCTGGCCAGGGAGAGCAGGTAGAGAAGAGAACCAAAGCAGAACCCCTGGAAAAATCTATATTTGAAGAATGCATTGAGAGCGAAAGCAACAAACGAGACCAAGAGAGGTTCAGGAGAAAGAGGAAAACCGGGTCAGTAGGATTAAGAGATGCAGAGATCCTCTAAGATAAGACTTGAACAGTAACCATTTCGCCATAAATAAAGTTTAAAAACATGCAGCAGGCTAAGAAGCAATAGTATGAGTAGGAGGGTAACAGGTCCTTTTATAAACTATGATGGGAGAGTAAACTGGCACAGTCCTTTTGAAGGTCAATGTAGTCATCTTTATAAAAATTTAAACGTGCACAGATATGACCCAGCAAAATTATACTTAAGCTACAGAAACATTCATACAAGTTCCCGAAGACCTACATCCAAAGAAGGTCATAGCAAGAACCTAAATATTCTTCTATAAGGTAATTATCAAATAAATCATGATACATACACACACCGTTGACCATTATGTCGTTATTGAAAAGAATGAGCTGGACCTACATGTACTGACATGGAATAGGTCCATGATACTTTATTAAGGAACACAAAATATAACTAGTTAAATATCTTTTACATTAAGGAAAGAAGGAAGGAAACATGTTTTTGCACACATTGGAAAAAGTCTAGGGAGAAAAAAACAAATGTGGGTGAACAGAGAGAGGGATGGTAGGGAATTTTTCAAGTTTTACTTTATATGTTTTTGCATCACCAATATTCTCTACAATATGCATGCTTTATTATTTTTTATTTTTTATTTTTTTAAGGAGAGCACAGCTCACAGTGGCTCATGTGGGGATCGAACCGGCAACCGTGGTGTTATGAGCACCACGCTCTAACAAACTGAGCTGACCAGGAACCCCTGCATGCTTTATTTTTATAATATTAAGACAGTTTTCTTTAAGAAAAGGGTTGATTAGATTTAGTAACCCAGAGGTTACTGGTAACCCTGGCAAAAGCTGTCTCAGCAGAGCGATGGGAAGGAAGCTAGTTGCAGTGGGTTGAGCAGTGACAAAAGGTGGCAAAGTGGAGACAGCTGCTTTTTCAAGAAGTTTTCTTATGAACGAGAGGGCACTGTGGAGCAGTAGCTAAAGGGAAACCTAAAACAAAGTAAGGAAGAGAAAGATGTAAGCAGTTTCAGGGGCTGAGGTAGAAGAAGGTGGTTGAAGGGCAAAAGGGTGGGGAGACAGGAACCTCAAGGATATTAAGAGGCAGTGAGTCCCACAGCCAGGTGCAGGAATTCACCAGAAAGAGGAAGGACCCTTCTCACACTGACCCTAGAAAGAAGGAAGAAAGTACACCAGCAAGTGTAGGCAAGTCTGTCAGATGGGGGTAGGGGTTGCCAGCATCTTCCTTTTAAAAATGCTCAGAGACAGAGATGGACTAGGAAAACCTCCACCTTCAGACTGGCAGGCGTCTCCAGAAGCCATTAGACAAGACAGGAAGGTTTGAAAATCTCCAGCGCTGACACAGAATCACCCGGTGGAGCCTTGGGCTGGAGTCAGAGTCCCAGGACCTGCCTTACTGTTCCTTTCTCTGTGGGAACACCTCCCCTGGTGGGCCTTTCGGATTTCCTCCTTGGCAACCCTGGGTCAGAAGTTTCCCCATAAAACCTGCTTCACTTTTTTCCTGTCCAACAGCCCTGACTGCTACCAAGCCCTGAGTCACAGAGTTATCAGAGGCCACTCCAATACCAACAGCAGCTGTAGCAGCAACAGCAGATAAGTGAGCTGTTCAGTCTTAGGATTGATGGGGACATATTTCTGATGGAAAAGACTTGGAAACTTCAGTCTGAGTCCCCTGAGAACTGAGATGATGAATTGCAGACCCTTAGAGCTAAAGATAACTAAATCTTCACCTAGACAGCACAATATCAAAGAACTTGCTGCAATAATGGAAATATTCTATATCCGCACTATCCAAAATGGCGGCCTCTAGTCACGTGTGGCTATTGAGCCCTGGAAATGTAGCTGATATGACTTAGGAACTAAATTTTTTTGTTTTAACTAATTTAAACGTAAGGAGCCACATGTGGCTAATAGCTATCATACTGGACAGCACAGATCTAGAACAATCTTCTCATTTTCCAAAGAACCACATCAAGCCTCAGAGACAAATGACTTGTTCAAGCTCACCCTGATCATTAACTGCAGAATCAGGATTGGAAGCTGGTTCTTTATTCACCCTGCCATTGCCATTCTCGGTGGAAATGAAATCAACCTAGTGAAAATCAAGAAACAGGCCAGTTGAGAAATGTCAAATCTGGGCTCTCCTTTCTACACCTTTTGTACTCAGTTGTCTGGGACAAAGAGGTCAGGTAAAAGAATGTCTTAAAAACTGCTTAAAATCCAGTTCATCTGCGTCACT
Organism: Rhinolophus hipposideros; assembly: GCF_964194185.1. Taxonomy (NCBI): domain Eukaryota; kingdom Metazoa; phylum Chordata; class Mammalia; order Chiroptera; family Rhinolophidae; genus Rhinolophus; species Rhinolophus hipposideros. The sequence continues at coordinate 84,358,346 of NC_138052.1, forward strand.
CTAGGTAAATTGCTTAACTCCCAGAGTCTTAGTTTCCTCATTCAGAAAGTGCATATTTCATAGGGGTTGCTGTGAAGAGTAAAGAACACAGATTCTGAAGAAGCTTTTCCCGGAAGCTAAACCCTATAGGCACTCAACAGTCCAGCTAGTGTGACTATTGTTATCTAGCTCAGAACGAATTAAGATGTACATTGAAGTCAGCCTGGACAGCAGACCCACTGCTTTCCATTGCTTGGGAATGTAGTGGGAGAGACAGCATGCTTGCTATCAGCTGATAAACTATTTCAGTAATAATGATCGTGACAATAAATGCTAACGTCGTGCTTCCTATGTGTCTTAAGTGCTTTGGGAGTAATCCCTCATTTCATCCTTAGCACAATCTGATGAGCTGGATTCTATCATGGGCCTCATTTTACAGATGAGTAAACTGAGACTCAGAAAGGAAAGGTCGCTTGCCCAGAGTTGCTCAGCTAACAGAGTTCTTAACCACTGCTCTCATCTACCTCTCTCCATGTGTAATGAGCTAAGACCTGTCTGGTCTTAGCGCCCGGCCAGGAGTCAGGCTGAGTTTGCGACAAGCTTCGAGGGGTCAGTGGGATACATGGAGCATGCATGGAGAGGCTAGGGTAAGGAGCGGTGGGAAGGATTGAGGTGAGGGCTTAGGAGGGAGCAGTGAATTTGTGTTCACTTCTCCGCTTGTATGTATCCTTTCGATTGCCATCAATAGCAAATGCGACAGAATATACTCGTAGTGTCACTCAACACTATTTTCAAAAATGTGTTTGGACTTGAGTGGGATTTTAACTTTTACCAAAAGGCTTTCTTTCCTAACTAGAGGGTCTTGGTTCCAAATGTCGTAGCTATGGCAGACCCAATCCCAGGGTACAAGCCAAGAAAGAAGGGCAATGTCCTAAGGGGAGGCTCATGGTCAAAGCAGATGATTCCGGAGTGGGATGAAAGAGAAAGTGAGTTGGAATTGGGCTCCCATTTGAGGTGGACATGGAGAAGGAATCTGTGAGGCTTTAAGGATTCTCAGGGTGGATGGGGTAGAGACAAGAAGCATTAGGTCCAGGGAGGAAAGCACCAGACTCTCCAGAAACCTAAGTGACATCCGTGCTGTCTTAGCTGTTCCCCTTTGAGATGTCAAAGATATTCAAGAAAGGTAGTGCTAGGAGCCACAGCGCAGCCCTGGGCAGCTAAAGTGTGGAGAGAGTCAGACAGGTGAACGAGCCTGCGGCTGCTGAGATGGAGGCAAAGATAAGAGAAACCTGTGTGGTCCTGGGCAAACCACTTCCTTTGGATGGGCCTCCGTTTCCTCAGCTGTGACACAGAAAGATTGGCTAGAAAACACCAAAGGTCCTTTCCCAGTATGAACCCTCCCAGCCCATAAAATGTCTAGTGATCTGAGAGCTGACCTGGGAATTAATTATTCAAGATATCAGGAGCGTCCTGCACCCTCAAGGGCTCCACCCCAAAATTGAGTAATCTAATCCACCACTCACTTCCTCTTGTGTTCTCACCACTGCCGCCCTTACAGTCAGACACATCTGACCTCCTGAAGGTGTCCTACAGGTGAAAAGCCCAGAATCCGGGTAAGTCTTGGGACATCCCCCCCTCCCACCATTCAGAATGTCTCTGTTCCCTGTTCCCCTTGACACTCGCCTGCATTTATTCCAGGCATCTATCCCCACCCTTGGTGGGCCTCACCCACATCCCTCAATCCCTTCATTTTCTCTTTAGATCTCTCTATCCCCAAAGGGAGAGCTTCTGCCCCTCTGCCTTATATGTCTCTTCAGCAACCACTTAGGGCAATTCATTGCCCACCCATTTCCCTTCCAGACTCAGCCAGCTGTCCCTGCTTTGGCCAGGACTGGTCCTGCAGAAGTACCAGACACTATTGAGTCCCTCCTCCCATATATTCAATGCAAACGTGTATGGATGATACTTGTAGAGAGAAAAAAATACTGGAATTATATTAAAATGACTGATTTCTTTGTTGGTACCGTGTTTCCCCGAAAATAACACTGGGTCTTATATTAATTTTTGCTTCAAAAGACTCATTAGGGCTTATGTCTGGGGAATGTCCTCCTGAAAAATCATGCGAGGGCTTATTTTCCAGGTAGGTCTTATTTTGGAGGAAACACAGTATTACAAAGATTACCTTAAATATTTGGGATCCTGTAAACGTCCTCGTTCTATAGCATTTTCATGAAATAAATTAGAATCGTGCCATCTATAGAGTTTCTGAACTACTACGGTATTAGTCATGAGGGGCTGGCAATTTCACTCGATGAGGGAATCTCCTGCTGGGTCACTGAGAACATGGCTGGGTAGTCACTAGGGGTCAGCCAGTTCAAGGGTGTTTGGTTTATCATTCTTGCAAGGGCTGTTTCTTTAATTCTGGGCTTAAGGAAAAGCAAAGAAAGCAATGTACAGCACATCAAAGAATGGGAGTGAACTAAACTATATACACATTGACTTAACGATATCTCAAGAATTTAGTTTACAAAAATAATGTATGAGGTGTGATTCTTTTTTCTTTTTTCTTTTTTTTTTTCTTTTTTTTTTTTTGGTTGTCAAATAATCCTCATAGCTCTTAACTAGCTGGGCATTCCACCCCAATTCCACCCCAGCCCTGTTGACATCATCTATTATGGCATGAGGGTAGCGGCCATTAATGTGGCAGTTCAAGCCTGGGCAGTCCCGAGACTCTCTTTAATGGTTCCAGAGAGTTTTCCAGCTAAAGATCAGTACCACATCTGTCAGGCAATGTTGACGATCTCAGCAAAAGTGATATTTCCACCGTGCTTAATGTTTTTCTGTTTCCTTCTGTCTCTTGGCGGTTCCTCAAGGGCTTTGATGATCAGGGCAGAGACAGAGGTACCACCTCAGTCTGGGCCTGTCTCTTCTGAATGGTCAGTTTCACTATGACCCTCAGACCCTTCCAATCATCTGTTGCCTTGGTGATGTCACCACCAAACGTTTTTGGAGACAGACCCAGGGGGCTGATCTTGGGGGCCAGGGCAGATGTGGCATGACTTACCCACCAGTATACCTCTTGTACAGGAGACTTTGATCTCATTGGGTAGAATTTAGGCCGCATGGTAGAGGTAGCTGGTGTCGGATGAACCTGGATTTGGATGAATGAAGAAAGTTGCACTTCGGCCTCCTCCAAGAAAGCTCAGAGTGTGATGTTTAAAGAAGCAAGTCTGTAGACTGAAAGTAGCATGCAGAGCCATGCACACCTGGTTGGAATTTTGGCTGCAACACTTCTAGATTCTGTTGACCAGAGGCTGGTTTCTGAGCCCTGCTGTGCCTGTCCTCTCACTAGTAAACAGGGGCTTAATTGCATCTATTTGCAATGATTGAGAGAGAACATGTACGTATGAGGCACAAAGCAGCTCTCAGAGGTGTCGTGTCCTTCCCTTAGTTTTTACCTTTAACTGCTACAACATCCTCTTAGAGACTGGTTTAAAAAAACAAACAAACAACAGAACATGCAGTGGCTGGAGGTTGTTGCTCTGGCCAGCTTCTCTTTTCTGAGTTCTCTACTTCTGTCCTGACTTGCAGGGGAGGGGAGTTCACCCATACACCTGCAGCCTGGATTATCCAGAATGAGGGCTTACCTGTGAAACACGCTTGCTTGCCTGCTGCTGCCTCTTCTCATAGGGCAGTTTCTGCGGCTGCCTCAGCCCTGCCTGAGCAGAAATGTGGGGTTCTCCTCTCTATGGGTACAAGCTCTCTGCACCCATCAATGATTGCATCCTCTCTCAAAGGTGGGTCTTCTCTTAGGTCATTTGTTCCCTTAAGAGTATCTTTGATCATCTGCCCCCAGAAGTGACCCACGCTTGACCTCGTAACTTCATTGGACATAACCCTGGGCCTCTGAGCAAACTTGCTCTTGAAGATGGAACTATAGAACCAATGATTTCTTGCAGCTCTTGTCAGCACCACTGGCCAAGCCAGCTGTTCTATCTGCCTCTCCCACTGCTGCCCTATCACCCTGGCTGACAGAGCCCCACCCTCTTCATCACATCTTTCTAACTTCACGGACTGATCCAATCTACTCTATCTGTGGTCTCCATGTGCTGAGAAGGCAATTAATCTGGCCCCATCACTCAGGGCAGAGAATAATACCTTCTCAGGAAAGTGAAGACTAATAATTTCATCATTCTGGGAAAAAAGGGCATTAGTTTTCCAGTTTCTCTTAACCCCCCCTCAGCTTTCTTTGCTATATATGATTGACAGACTTTCTTCTGCTAAAGAGAAAAGCTTCCTAGGACCTTTGTTGTTGTTTCTGTTATTAATGTTGTTTTAGTATTTGTATTTGCTTTGCAAGCCTATACCCTTTGGTTCATCTTTTTTATTTTAATTGCGATATAATTCACACAACATAAAAGTCACCCATTTACAGTGTACAACTCAGTAATTTTTAGTATATGCACAAAGTTGTGCAACCATCACCACTATCAAATTCCATCATCCCAAAAAGAAGCCCTGCACTCATTAACCTTCTGCCTGGCCCCCTGGCCCCTGGCAACCACTAATCTACTTTCTGTCTCTACCAATTTGCCTACTCTGGATGTTTCACATACTTGCAACCATACAGTATAAAGCCTTTTGTGTCTGGCTTTTTTCACTTAGAATAATGTTTTCAAGGTTTATCCACGTCATAGTGTGCATCAGTACTTCTTTCCTTTTTATTGTTGAATAATACTCCCTTGTGTGTGTATACCATCATTTGTTTATCCATTTATCAGTTGATGGACAGTTGAATTGTGTCTAGTGTTTGGTTATTATGCTGCTATGAACACTCACGTACAAGTTTTTGCGAGGACATACGTTTTCAGTTCTTTTGCGTATGTATCTAGGAGTGGAATTGCTGGGTCATATGCTAGCGCTATGTTTCACTTTTTGAACAACTGCCAAACTGTTTTCCACAGCAGCTATACTATTTAACACTCCCACCAGCAATGTATTAGGAGTCCAATTTCTCTAGCTCCTCTTCAGCGTCGTCATTGTCCATCTTTGTTTATTATAATCGTCCTAGTGACTGGGAAGTCATGCCTGGGACTTTGACTTTGCGTTTTTCTCTTTAACGCTGCGTTCCATTTGGAGGTGGGTGATAGACTTGCATATGCTCACAGGATGTTCATACCTCATCACAAAGAAATGGCATGATGGCCATATATTTTGTGGTTCAAAAGGAAGCGAATTCAGTAGCTGGTTTACTTTAGTTTACTTCCTCTTTGAAAACTGGGACAATATTTCAGAGTGATTGCAGCTTCTCCTCAGAAGCAGGTTCTCCACTAACTCCATAACAAGGACAGAATCGACAGAGATGGGTTTACCCGATGGTGCTGGCCAGGCAGGGATGGATGAAGGCATGCATGGCAGGACAGGAAGGGTCCCCACCAAGACTGGGAAGCCACCAGGCCAAGGGGAGTGAGCCTCCCGCTGCCTTCTCTGCTTCTTGCTGCTCCTCCTCCTTAATCTGGGAGTGTCTTGGTTGTCTCTGCCCCACTACATGGCAGAATACGACTGTCCAGAACTCCCAAGATAATCTGTTACATTCCCGCCCACTTGGGGAATCAGTCAGCCAACTCCCTGCTTATGCCTTTTAATGTATTTTTTCAAACTACACAAATCCTCTCTGAGCAGGTTTCCTGCATCCCAAAAGAACAACATGGCGCCATGCTAACCAAGTAAACTTTATCCTAGCTTGAGCATTCTGAAACTCTATGCCACTATTGCTCAAACTGTTTTTCCGGAACACTTCTTTTAAATCACTTACAGAAATTTGACAAAGGGATTCTTCTCTCAGCTTTATAGTTAAACCTTGATTTTTTATCTGGGGTTCAACCCAATTGGATTGCCTGCTTAATCCCCCAGATTGAGAAACTGAATGGCACCTCATGTTTCTGATATTAAAATCAGCCTCAGCAGTCAGGGTTGCTGACCATTGAGGCATCTAAGACAACGTATTCTGTAAGGATTATCTGAAGGGAGTTTTTCACAACGTTTGGGTGATGGCGACATCATGAAAAGTTCTGAGAACCTCTCTCTGACTTTGAAGGGAACTGTACTCTTTTTGTGAAATGTAAAATTTATCATTAAACATGTCTCATAATGTTAGATCCCCTGCTATTTCCTGAAGTGACAATTACTTCCATCTAATATACAAGCCAATGCAAAGAATCCTATCCTAGGTTCATGGGCAAAGGGCCTGGAAACTGGGAGATTTTATTGAACAATAATGCTCATCTCCCTTCTCCAGGCCACAAATATGGGTGACTCAAATATGGAAGACATCAACTGGGAGAATTACAGCTTGGAAGATCTCGACATTAATTACAGTTACACGACTGACTTGCCCCCTGGTCTATCAGACACTGCCCCATGCCGACCACAATCTTGGGATATCAACAAGTATGTTGTGATCACCATCTATGCCCTTGTCTTCCTGCTGAGCCTGCTGGGAAACTCCCTGGTGATGCTGGTCGTCTTGTACAGTCGGGTCAGCCGCTCGGTCACTGATGTCTACCTGCTGAACCTGGCCATGGCCGACCTGCTCTTAGCCCTGACCTTGCCTATCTGGGCTGCCTCCAAGGCAAACGGCTGGGTCTTTGGCACACCCCTATGCAAGGTGGTCTCACTCCTGAAGGAAATCAATTTCTACAGTGGAATTCTACTACTGGCCTGCATCAGTGTGGACCGCTACCTGGCCATTGTCCACGCCACACGCACACTGACGCAGAAGAGGCACTGGGTCAAGTTTATATGCATAGGTATCTGGGCCCTATCGGTGATCCTGTCCCTGCCCATCTTTGTGTTTCGCAGGGAGTATAAACCACACAATTCCAGCCCACTCTGTTACGAGGACTTGGGCACCAGTACAACAAAATGGCGCATGGTGATGCGGGTCCTGCCGCAGACCTTTGGCTTCCTCCTGCCTCTGCTGATCATGCTGTTCTGCTATGGACTCACACTGCGCACGCTGTTTCAGGCCCACCTGGGGCAGAAGCACCGGGCCATGCGGGTCATCTTTGCTGTCGTGCTCGTCTTCCTGCTCTGCTGGCTGCCCCGCAACCTGGTCCTGATGGCAGACACCCTCATGAGGTTGGGGGTGATCAAGGAGACCTGTGACCGCCGAAACGAAATTGACCACGCCCTGGAAGCCGCCGAGATTCTGGGCTTGTCGCACAGCTGCCTCAATCCCCTCATCTACGCCTTCATTGGCCAGAAATTTCGCCACGGACTCCTCAAGATCATGGCCATCCATGGCCTGGTCAGCAAGGAGTTTTTGGCCAAGGAAGCCAGGCCTTCCTTTGTTGGCTCTTCTTCAGGAAACACTTCTACGACCCTCTAAGACCCCTGTGCTTGTCGCAGCCCCTCGGGGATGCTCCCTTCTCATCAGCACCCAAGCCTCATGACACTGGCTGTTCACAGTCTCTGAGCTGTGTCAAGGAGGCCCTCCATTGAGGTCACAGGAAGTTGCTGAGGCCACATCCTTACCAGGTTCTCGCTGTATGGTTTAGAAAGCCTGCCCTGGCGCCCTACCCCTTGGTGTAATACCAACTGCGAAAGCTCTGTCCATTCTTCCACGGAGCCCATAGCATTCTGTCTTCTGAGACATTTCAAAGACAGCCTTTTAAGTAACTACAAATAGCTCCCACCATTGGGAGCCATTAGTGGCAAATACCATAGTTGCTTCCCCAACTCACCCTTTGTCTGCTAGCAAAATCTACTTCCTTTGACAGAGGCCGAAAATGACAGATACTCACTTTCTAAGATTCCCTTAAGCTAGGAGTGGCCATATCATCCAGTTCTGACTAATAAGATTTACAGCAAGAGTGTGCTGGTAAATACCCTCCTAGGGAAAAAAGTCCTGATTTGTAGCATTCATCAAGTTCCATGGTATAAATAAATGCTCCCACCATGGCAATTTCAAGGGTGTTGGGGTTTAGCAACCAGCTCACAAAATTCTACAATATGTAATAATCTGCTTTCACAAGCAGTTACAAACTGGCTTAAGATGAATCTGCTGGCACCAGAGGCCTTTGGGAAATATTCCTGGTTAAAAAGAGAGAGACGCCCACCCACACATCTTTGGATCTTGCCTTTGAGGATGGTTATAGGATAAGATATGTGGTTCTGAGGCAGCAATTTTGTGACAATGAGGAAAAAAGCCTAACACTTTAGGCTGATGGAGCCAAAGGATAAAAAGAACCTAAGAATAAAGAGACAAGAAATAAACCTAAGCATAAGTGGTCAAATGATTTTCAAGAAGGGTGCCAAGACTATTCAATGGGGAAAGGATGGTCTTTAGATAGCCACCTGCAGAAGAATGACATTGGTCCTTTTTCTTACACCATAAACAAAAATTAACTCAAAATGGATTGAAGACCTGAACATAAGAAATAAAACTATAAAACTCTTAGAGAAAAACATAGGGGGAATGCGTCACGATATTGTATTTGGCAATGATTTCTTCGATATGACACCAAAAGCACAGGCAACAAAAGAAAATATAGATAAATTGGACTTCATTAAAGTTAAACTTTAGTGCGCTATCAACAGGGACACTATCAACAGAGTAAAAAGGCAAACCACAGAATGGGAGAAAACATTTGCAAATCATATATCTCATAAGAGGTTAATTCCGGAATATATAAAGAATTCCTACAACTCAAAAACAAAATAAAAGCTGTATTCAAACATGGGCAAAGGATTTGGAGAATAGCCATTTCTCCAAAGAACACATACAAATAACCTATCACTAATAATTCGGAAAATGCAGATCAAAACCACAATGAAGTACCCATCAAGATGACCATTATTAAAACACACAAAGACCAAGTATTGGTGAGGATACGAAGACCCTGGAATCCTTATGAAATGCTAGTGAGAATACAAGATGGTGCAGCCACTGTGGGAAGCAGTATGGAGGTTCCTTAAAAAATTGAACATAGAATTACTATGTGATCCAGCCAATTCCACTGCTGAGTTAGAGCCAAAAGATCTAAAAGCAGGGACTCAGATAGATATTTGTATGCTAATGTTCGTAGCAGCATTTTTCACAATAGCCAAATGGAAGAAACAACCCAAACGTCCATCAACAAGTGAATGGATAAACAAATTGTGGTATATACATACAATGGAAGATTATTCAATCTTAAAAACGAATGAAATTCTGATATATGCTATAACATGGAGAAAGCTTGAAAACATTATGCTAAGTGAAATAAGCCACTTACAAGTACTATATGACACCACTCATAGGAGGTACCTAGAATAGTCCAATTGATGGAGATAGAAAGTAAAATAGTGGTTACTAGGAATAGGGTGGGGGAAATGGGGAGTTATTGTTTAAAGGGTACAGAATTCAGTTTGGGATGACGAAAAGGTTCTGGAGATGGATAGTGGGGATACTTAGACAACAATGTGAGTATACTTAATGCCACTAAACTATACACTTTGGTAAAATGGTAAATTTTATGTTATGTATATTTTACCACAATTAGAAATAAACCCTACAGGAAAACTTTAACAACTGAACCAATCCTGGAACCATCTATCTATAATGTCTTGTTAAGTGAGATAAATAAATATCTTTTTTTATACAAATCACATTTAGTTGGGTATTTCATTCCTCGCAACAAAAAGCCTCTAAACTGCTACAGAGAGGCTAGGCAAGGGTAAGCACAGGTCCCTGATGGGAGTCTTAACAATAAACAAATCCCTTTGCTGTGTATTAGGTACATAGGGAGAAGGACTGAAAGAGAGATGGAGGCTAGCCTTTCTACCTCCTTCCTCCCAGCACAAGCTTCCTGCTGCTAAACACATATTATGGAAGGAAATGCATCCCAGGGTCATCGGGTTCTTCTCCTGTCCTCGAGTGAAACAGTAGCCAAGAGTGCCAAGGATGGGACTTCGAAGGGTCTAATAAGTCCACCCGATCACTGGGTGGGGTAAGAGGAAGGCAGGGAGCTCTCCTGAGCTCAACCAGCAAGTCCTACTTTGCGTTTCCTTTTACTCTCTCCTGTCTCCTACTCAACGTACACATGCGCACACACATGCACACACACACACATACACACACACACACCCATCATTCAGGGTTTGACCCTGAAAAGGAATCTCCTTTTGAAAAGGAATTCCTTTTGAAAAGGAATCTCCAGAATAGGGAAATGATTCCTAATATGTCACCCAGACAAAGAACTTACTCATTCCTTCAACAGCATTTATTGACTGTCCCAGGGATATCGCAGCAGTCAAACCAGACAGAGCCTTACCTGGAGGAGCTCCTGGTTATAGGCCTTGCCTCTGAAGGGTCTTTGACAGGAGGTCCTCTGGCTCTGAGCAGCCTGCTAAGGAAGGAAGGAAGGAAGCAAGTCACCAAACCCTCCCGTGGTAACAACTATCTGACTATTGGTCAGATAAAAAAGAGGCCTTTTTACCACCAGACGGCCACCGGGTTTTGAAAATTAATTTGGAGAATGTAATCAATAATGTTGTAAAGATTTTGTAGGGTATCCAATGGACCCGTGTCCATTTGAGAGACCACCTCAGGGATGATGTAGATGCCTGATCACTGCACTGTACACCTGAAGCTGAACAATAATGAATGCCAACTATAATTTTATATATATATATATGTGTGTGTCTGTATATACTTACAAGAAGCGGAGTACAGCATTAGGAATAGAGACAGTGGAAATGTAATGGCTGTGTGCGATGTCAGAGGGGTAGTGGATGAGGGGAGAGGGGTCCACATAGTGTGAGGGATATAAGTGATAAACGTCTAAGTATTACTTTGTCTTGTACACCTGAAACTAATGAAAAAAAAAAAAGAAGTTATGGCTATTTCTCAGCTGGATCAGGAATGTTGTAGGACATATGCCATGAGTTAATAACTTCAATCACAATTTATTTTCCATGGGGTTAATTCTCATTTAATAACCCAGTTGTTGCCATTAAATAAACCATTTCATCCTCAATTAGTAAACTGTGAATGGGAGTGGCCATTCTGTGGAACTGCAGACAATGAAACAGTCGTGCAAAGATGACTTGACCCACTGATCTTAGTCAGATATACCAATTTGACATTTTTAAAGACCTACCAAAGAACTGTCATATGATAAATGTTTATTTTGAGCTTATTATGTAACACATAATGCCTATAGCACTGTAATTAAAAGGCAAAAAAATCAGTTTACTTTTTTCATTTATACCCACATGTTGATTGTAATGGTAGTAAGAGAATGTTAATTATATCACATTTCAATAAATAATGTTAAGGCTTAAAAAAAAGAGGCCTTTTTGGGCAGGTAGAGCAAACCTCTAAGCGAGCTAGAGATGCCCAGGGGACAGGTAACTACCGCTCCTAACTTATCAAAGCAATTTTTCTTTTGCATTCAACAAACAGGATTAATTCAGCAACAATAATCCCGTGTTCTGAGCTCATTCTATGCCCGGCACTGTGCTAAGCTCAGGATCAAGTATGACGACGCTGCTCTGGCTGAGCCTTCAGAAGAGCTTCTGATTCAGAGGGAGGGAAAGGCAGGGGAACGTGTATTTGCCAAACACCAAAGTTGCCAGAGGAACCAGTGTATTCTGACTGAGCAAGGCAGACCAACCAGTCGGCTCCCTAAGATGACTGTCAGCTGGAAGAGGCCAAACCAAGCTTCACTCTGGTTCAGGAGCTCTGCCCTTTCCTCCTCCAACAAGGGCTAGAGGAAACATGGCTCTCCAAGGAAAATAAGAGGATAAAATAAGCCCAGAAACAATGAGGCAGAGACAGAGTTGCTCTTACGCAAATATGAATGTTGTTAACCTCTCTCTCTCACACACACACACACACACACACACACACACACAGAGTTGGCACAAATAATCTACCAACCCAGGCAGCACTAGGACAGGGCATATCCAGAGCCTGCCTCCTTTGGTCATTGATTTCTTTCCTCCCTCCGATGTTTCCAGGCCTGAGTCCCTCTTTGTCAGGACCCAGTGCCTTTCTGCCTAGATCTGCCTGCTCAGTCTGAGCAGGGCCCTCTTGCTTCCAGAGATGTGTTCCTCTACTTACATTAACATCATCTTGTCTTTTTTCTCTGTCCCTTGAGTCTTCCTCCACCAAAATCCCTCCCCAGTCTCTGGAGGATGGGCTCCCTTTGTTCATGAAATCGGAATAGCCTCTGGTCTCTCTTGGGTATATGAAGAAGTATCCCAGTTTGCACGTCACATTGAAGTATGTGCAGACCCACATGGAGAACCACGCCAGATGCAATAGCAGAACCAGAGAGACCTAGAGATCCCCTAAGCCACCCCTTTCAATATAAAATGAGGAAACTAAGGCCTGAGCAAAGCAACTTTACCAAAATCTCATGGCTGCATAGTAGTAGAGCTGGAATAAAAATTCCTACTTCAGTTCATTTTTTGGATATTTTGCTTTTTTAACAGTGACATTTCAAGCACCTGACAAATAGATGGGAAAGTATATGCTATATAAACTTCTGGGAGCATTCCACTGACACAGGTGAGCCCAGCCTACTTCTTTGGTGCCAAGACTCCTCTGTGCCTGGTACTGGGGTTGCTGGGATCTCAATCATCTTAGAGAAGTAAAGGCCAGCTGAGGTTAGGGGCACAGACATGCAGGCTCAGATAGGGTTAACTTCTTCTGAGCTGGCAGGCAGGACAGTTAAAGAGAAAATCAGAGCCCACACAAAGTTCAAAGACAAGCAGAATTAAACCCTCTATTGAAGACACATGCTCTATCAGGCAAGGTTCAATTAGAAAACCAGGACCATGGAGAGAAGGTACTTGTTGTAAGGATCTGATGGTATGCAATTGTGGGAGCTGGTTCAATAGTCTAGGTCAGATTGTTGTCTTGGCTTCTGGTGCTGGGACCTGAAAGTGGCCGACAGACAAACAAGAAGGAAAGATGCACATGAAATGGAAAGGGAAGAGTGAGAACAAGCTGAAACCTGCAGACGGACTGAAACCTGCGTTGGTCCCTCCTGGCCTCCAAGTTCAACATGTGGATGGCCTGCTGGAGAAGCTGGTGCCCTGAATCATGAAGGTAGGCACACACCTGGCTCCGGAGTGGGAGGGGCTGACCCAGCTCCTGCCCCTCACCAACAAGAGGAGCCAGCAGAGAAGCAATAGAGTGTAGCAATGACTGGGGCCTTGCCCTGACCTTCCAGAGCATAAAAAGCATGCAGCTGCGGCTCCACTTCCGCCTTCCAAATCTCACACAAATGTCTCTTCTGGCCGACACTAACCTGAAACTATGCAAGGAAGGGAGTTTGGGGAAACATAGTTGTGGCTTAACTAAATTGACTGAGCACAAGTCTTCCACACATAAATGTGGACTCTAAAGAAAAGGGATGGTTGCCATAAAAAATTGGATAATGTTCATTTAAGGTTTCACTCACCAGGGAGAAGCACATTGGGACTTTTGAGGATGCTGATAATATTCTCTTTCTTTACCTAGATCACAGATACCTGGGATTTGTTGTATCATTAATTCTTTAAGCTATAAACATGAGTTTTCTACCATCTGTAGAATGTATATTATTCACAATAAAATGCTATTTTAATCATTAGAATGAAGATAAAATATGAAGAAAGTTATCAGAAGAACAAAGGGATGATTCTGGTCATTTTGAGGAGCCACTGCAGGGAGGCTTCTTCCTCCTATAGTTTGGGGGTCAGAATTCACCAGATTTGAAGATGATATTATCATCCACTACTGGCAAGAGAGCAAATAAGTACAACCTTCAGAGAAGAGAATCTGATCATATCGGTTTTAGTACACCCACCCTCTGGTCCAGGAATTACACTTCCAGAAATCCATCTGTCATGCAGGGTCTCTAGTCCTGCTCCCCACACAAGAACACAGGATATGGTGAGGGCACGGTGTCATAGATAGGGGAGTCATACCACTATATTTTCGCTGGCGGCTGGGTTGGAGACACAGGAAGTAGGAGCCACACGATCCACAACCTGCCGTCTGCTTCTCTGCCAACCAATCCCCCTTGTTAACTGCAAACCGAGCTTGCTAGCTCAGCCACGGCAGTTATATCAGTGGCCAATGGCTAGCTGGTTACAGCTGATGGCCAACTAGTTACAGCTCATAGCCATCTATTACCTGAGCCAGCACCTTTCCACGTGAGGCCGAGAGCCTGGAAACTGCTCTCTGGGACTCTGTCCCCACACCATCCTGTAGAAATACACATATAGGTGGATGCGTGTACAGGATATTCATGGTGGCATTATTTATAAAACTCAAAGCTTATAAACAACCTAAATGTGCATCAAATAAGTAAACTACGAAGGTGCCCTCACCCAGGGAACACATGGAATGCAGTGGTGTAAACACAAGGTTAAAACCTGATGCTACGTGGAGGAAGCAGAGCAGACCACATGTTGTATGATTCCATTGACAGAAAATGCCAAAAAAAAAAAAAAAAGGCAACTATACAGAGAAAGCAGATGAGTGGTTACCTGGGGCTGGGAGTGATTGCAAAAAAGAATGAGGGTGTCCAAGTAGAACAAACAAGCTGAGTGGCTATGTGGTGACATCTCAGAGACCAGTAGCACATGCAGCGTGGCTGGCCAACTGACTGAAGAGCAGATTGCAGAATTCAAAGAAACTTTTTCACTATTTGACAAGGATGGTGATGGAACTATAACAACAAAGGAACTGGGAAATGTAACGAGGTCTCGAGCAGAATTCCACAGAAGCAGAGTTATAAGACATGATAAATGAAATGGATGCTGATGGTAACGGCACAGTTGACTTTCTGGAATTTCTGACAATGATGGCAAGAAAAATGAAAGACACAGACAGTGAAGAAGAAATCAGAGAAGCATTCCGTGTGTTTGACAAGGATGGCAATGGCTCTATTAGTGCAGCAGAGCTTCGCCATGTGATGACAGACCTTGAGAGAAGTTCACAGTTGAAGACGTTGATGAAATGATCAGGGAAGCAGCCCTTGATGGTGATGGGCAAGTAATCTATGAAGAGTTTGTCCAAATGATAACAGCAAAGGGAAGACATTGTACAGAACGTGTTAACTTTTTTGTACAAAATTGTTTATTTGCCTTTTCTTTGTTTGTAACTTATCTGTAAAAGGTTTCCCCCTACTATCAAAAGAAATTGCATGTATGGGAATTAGGACTTCATTCCTCCATGTTTTTTCCCCCTTATCTTACTGTCATTGTCCTGAAACCTTATTTTAGAAAACTGATGAAGTAACATGTTGCATGTGGCTTCCTCTGACTATATCTAAGCCCTCCTGCACATCTCAGCTTAGATGGAGTCGGTCATATGAGGGACCATCTGGGTTATGCCTTTCTTTAAGTGGTTTTCTTTCGGAACTGTCAGTATGATGTTGTTGAAGTGTCGCGTTGCAACTCTGCGTGGACCATGGACAATCAACAATATGTATTTAAAAGTTGCACTGTTGCTATAATTTTATATATATAATGTGATGGTTCAGTGTGAGGTCGGAGGGATAGTGGATGGGGGGAGGGGGGTTCACAGTGTGAGGGATATAAATGATGAACGTCTAAGTATTACCTTGTCTTGTACACCTGAAACTAATAAATAAATAAATAAATAAATAATATAAAAAAAATAAAAAAATAAAAATAAAAAATAAAAAAAAATAAAAGTTGCACTGTTGCAAAATGGGTGTATTATCCAGGTACTCGTGCACTAATTTTTTGTAATACTGGTCCTGTGCCAGAAACATTTTCTTTTATTGTTACTTGCTTTTTAAACTTTGTTTAGCCGCTTAAAATCTGCTGATGGCACAATTTGCCTCAAATCCATCCCAAGCTGTATATTTGTTTACCAATAAAAAAAAAGAAGAAGAAGAAGAAGAAGGGTGTTTTTTAGGGGCAACAGAAATATTCTAAATTTGGATTGTGGTAATAATTATACAACTCTGTAAATTTACTAAAAATCATTGGATCGTATACTTAAAACAGATTAATTTATAGTAGATAAATTAGACCCCCATAAAGCTGTTAGAAAAGAATATTTTTTAAAAATGAGGTCATTATATGAATGTACATGAAATAATGTTGAGTGAACAGGGACGTAGAACAGCATGTGGAGTAAATGGCATATCTATTTGTGTAAAACACATTATAATGTATATGGGTTTATCAGTGTTCAGAAAAATATCTGGGAGGATATACACCAATCAAGCTGTTAAAAGGAGCTGTTATTAACAGTTCTATTGTTAAAGAGAAGAATTGGAGGATAGGGTAACATTCATGATTAATTCATACAGTTTTACATTGTTTCAATGTATGTGGCTGGGGCGAGATTTTTCCAAAAATGAGGGATCTGAAGCCTGGTATCTGTGGATGGAACCTGCCAGGCCAGCACAGATATAGACTTCCTTCCCGAGAGGGAAGCTGGGCTTTGTGGGCACACCCGTTTCTATGCCTTTATATTTTCTCATTGAACAGTATTAGTGTTTTTTTAACTTCATTTCCTGGTAAAGTTGCTTTTAAAAAACAGCACCTTAGTCTCAAATGAGTTAAGAACCAGTAAGCAATGAAGAGCGGGGAACAGTATTTCTAAAAGTGCTCCATGTTAAAACGGGCTCCTTCCTTAAAAGGCAGCTTTATGGACCATCTCTAAATAGATCAGGGTCCTGGGCAGAACAGATGGCATCCTGGAGCTGGGCAACGAGAGTTTCATCAAACCCATGAGAATTGAATTAAAGGAACCTTTAACAAAAGTGTAGGAAAGCTATGGAGAAAGTAATGAGCAACGGTGCAGTACCCCAAGGCCAGGAACCGTTGGGATCTATGAGTCTCCCTAGGCCTAAGGAGTGAGATAACCATTATGGGAGCCCAGAGAGAAAGCTATTTGATGAGGGCTGCCTGACAGGAGACAACCCCCAGCAACCATCAGGAGAAGAGCTGGAGAAATAAATGTCCTGATTTGAAGCTTCTGCCCAGCACCAACATCCTATCAGGGTTCCCATTGGCTGAGGGCAAGAACCAGAGGACAGGGGCAGTCCATAGCAGTCAGCATCCCAGGACATAGAGCAGAAAAAGGTACAGGGTTGGGTCTGAAAGAACTAATGGAAGGCCTCGAACTCACCGTTCCAGCTTAAGATTAAGGGGAGGGTCCCAGTTCTATTAAATCTGAATAGCTGAGGGTGGGTCCTGGGAATCTGGGGCTTCAGATGAGTCTCATCAAGACTCAAGTTTAAAACCCTCTGACCCAGAAGAAATGGTGGCAGAGCTGCCCAAACTGGAGATGAGAAATGCCCTGTTAGAATTAAACTTGTTTGGGAGGGTGAATCTTTCCCTTACTGGTGTCTATCCTACTTCTGCTCTCTCTCCATATACACATGTGCTTCCTGTCTCTAAGACCCCCCAACTCCTGCTGATCCCTAGCCAAAAGCAAGGTGGCCTTGCATTGGAGCCTCCTCCTGACCATTCCATATGCCCAAGGTAGAACAGAAGTGGGGGTGGGGAGGGGATGTGGGGAGGAGCAGCAATTACTGCCCCAACTCAAGGCCCCTCCCCAAGCAGCTTCAGAGACAGACACAAGGCACCTTCCCGGAGAAGACAGACACGCCACTGATTTCTCCACGGAGCCTTGAAAAGTCTAATGTCAGACATGGGGAACCATAAACAGCATGGCCAGCTTCCTATCAAAACTGGCTCTGCACCAAGCCAACAGAGAGGTGGAATCAAACTCTTGATTCCCACAAGATGGTCTGCCCCTTGTTTTCTCTCTATTCACTTCAGTAATAATACCAGCTAGCCTTTCTAGAGGACTTTTTGAGATGTCCACCCTTAAGCTGAGGGATTTCCTACACTCTAGACTGCACGGCACCTTGAACACCTCTGCTGTGCACTGCCGAACTCCACTCCCACCCAAGTGCATAAGCGTGACTCCCAGCGAGCATCTGAAATGCTCACGCGTCTCTGTGTCATAGTAGCTCCCAGGGATCAGGGTCGGGGTTACACAAAAACCTTCTGTTTGTGAAAAGATTCTGCTAATTCTGCTATAGGTACACACATGTACCTATAATGTGTGGTATTCACATTGCACTCTACGCAAATGGAACCCCGTTGGGCTGTACAGTGTCACATCTGCCCATCTATGAGTGGAGGCGCTAAATTGTCTCACCTAAATCTAGACTGGGTGGAAGAGAGCTTCAAAGATCCACTTCTAGATTAACCTCCCCATTTGACAGGTGAGCGACTTGAGGCTCAGAGCAGGTGGACATCTGCCAAAAGGTCTTGAACTACAAGTGACAGAAGCAGTGCTGGACACCGATCTCCAGGTTCCCTATTCATTACTCTCTTCACTACATAAGGAAGTGTCTTCCCAAGAGTCTGAAGATTTACCCATATAAGACTAACATCAAGATTCATAAGATTGTGCCCATGACCTTTTTCTTCCAGGAACTGTAGATAAAGATGTAGGGGGAAAGAAAACCCAAAAATAGAGACCCGGAGGGCAATACGAAAGTTATTCCCTCATTTATTCATTTATTTCCATCTATCACGTTAAGTAGTTGAACACTTGGAACTGGTTTGGTGGTGAACACTGACATGAGGAGAACTTCTTGCAAGAAATTTTAATGCCAAGAAGCCGACAACCATACAGACGTTTTGTTTATTTGTTTGTTTTACATTTTTAACAGCTTTATTGTTGTGTAATTGACATACAAAAACCTGTAGGTGTGTAATATACACAATTTGATGAGTTTGGACATATGAACACACCCATGATACCATCACAAGAATCAAGATAATAAACATATCCATCACCTCCAAAAGTTTCCTTGTGTCCCTTTGTGTTTTTGTTTTATAGGTTTTTGCTTTTTGTAATAAGAACACAACATGGGATCTACTGTCTTCACAAATTTTTTAATGCACGATACCCTATTCTTAATTATAGGCACTCTACTATTCTGCAGATCTCTACAACTTACTCATTTTTGAAATACATTTTTGTATAGCCGGTGAGAAAAGGTTAATTTTTTTTTCCAAGTCAAGTTGTTGTCCTTTCAGTCTTAGTTGTGGAGGGCGCAGCTCAGCTCCAGGTCCAGTTGCCCGTTGCTAGCTGCAGGGGCGCAGCCCACCATCCCTTGGGGGAGTCGAACCGGCAATCTTGTGGTTGAGAGGATGCGCTCCAACCAACTGAGCCATCCAGGAGCCCAGCGGCAGCTCAGCTCAAGGTGCCATGTTCAATCTTAGTTGCAGAGGGTGTAGCCCACCATCCCTTGCAGGATTCGAGGAGTTGAATTGGCAACGTTGTGGGTGACAGCCCACTGGCCCATGTGGGAATCGAACCGGCAGCCTTCGGAGTTAGGAGCAAGGAGCTCCAACCGCCTGAGCCACCAAGCCGGCCCAAGGTTAAATTTTTTGAGTGTACCAATGTTACAGTGAGAAAACGGGGAAATTGAAATTCTAAATATGACTTTTGTAGGGCACAGAGAGATTTTTTACCTAAAAACATAAAGGATGTGCTAAAAGAAACATTCTACAAAAGCACAGTGAAACAGGCATAATTTAATAGCAACCATTAACACGTAAGTATTGGAAGAAAGGCACCAAACAGTACCTTGAGGTGATTTAGCAGAGCAATGGAGGGTATAGACCTTGGGGCCAGATCCCTGCAGGCACACACCTATTCTGGTTAAAGTCTTGTGCCTCAGTTTCCTCCTCCTTAAAATGAGTTGATTATAGAACCACCTTCATAGGGTAGTTTTAAGGATTAGAGGAGTTAGTTAATACATCTAAAGCACTTAGCCCAGTAATAGAGCATGGTAAGCTCTCAATAAATGTTAGCTATTAATATTTATTTAAATCTTTCATTTCATTCTAACTTCATGGATGTAGTGATTTGGGCTAAATTTATGCATAGCAATTTGGATATGAAGTTCAAATGAGTTCCTGGCTACAGTTCTAACACAAAACGTACACAACCACCATTAACTTGCCTGTCGTGTAAAGATGGTAATGTTTCTAAAACCTGATCTGTTCTGCTTATATTCATTGATTTATACCAGCTAATAAGTCAGATTAGGCAGTTTCCATCTAGGAAGTCACAACCCTGTAAACTTGCAGAAAACTAATCTTAAAATACACAGCTACCTAAGAGTTGATACTCTTGGGACTCTGATGAACAGTGAGGAACGTGCTGCCATTAGAATAAACCAACTCTGGTATTTTCTCTTTTCCTATTATATGCCTGAATCCTGCCCACAAAAAAACATACCTGTATGTGGTAGATGGAGACTACTGGGCTGTGCTGTTTATTCATTTAAAAGTTGAATATATCCCTATTTTAGACCTGGCTATTCCCCTGACTCTAGAGAAAAAGAGGTGAACAGGTTCAATGTCTACCCTCATGGTATAATGGAGAGGCAGACAGGAAATCAATGGACAAAACCCACACATGATAAGTATGAGAGTCAAGGTTATGCAATGGTTTTATGGGAACACATGGAGAGACTCATAACTCAGCCTGAGGAGGCTTTTAAGAAGGTATAATTCATGAGCTAATTCTTGGGGAATTAACAGAATTTCTCCATATGGCAGCACAGGAAAGGCATCCAGTGAAAGGAAACAGTATGTGCAAAGGCTCAGCAATGAGGGTTTAGAGACTTCTTTGGGGGTATCATGCAAGCCTTCCTTCTCCAACCTATGTGTGTTCTACCTGAAGCTACCCTCCTTGCCAAAACTAGGCCAACCAGAGTTTCTTTCCTGAAAATAGGAGGATAGGATATTACCTGGGTTTTTCAATTGATTTGGGTGATGTAAATTCATGAATTAGGTGTGGGCAGAAAGAAGCAGAGAAAGCTGGTGTGCCCAGAAAAGGAAGTGAAATAGAGCTAGTAAATGAAGTAGAGGCGAAGAATCAATGGCCTCCAAAGAGAGGAAGCTCAAGAAAGAAGCCATCTGCCTGCTCCTGGTTCTGGTCCCTCTTGGAATCTCATGACCCTTGGGGTCCATCAGTTACCCCCTGGATCCTTCCACTAAATGTCCTCTAGGCTTTGACCTCTTTAAAGCAGGTTTCTGTTACTTACAACTGAAGAAACCTAGACTATGGCAGACAGCATGATGCAGTAGGGGAAATTCAAGGAATCCAGCTCAGCCAAAGCAAAGGCCATACCAGATGGGGAGATGAGATAGACAGGACTCGGCCAATAGGCAAGGCCAAACTGCAGAGGGCCTTGAATGTTTTGCTAAACGGTTGGAACTTTATCCCATAGTTAACAGGAGCTTTAAGCAGGTGAACAATGCCATCAGATTGCTTCCTGAGTGGTCTGTGAATGGACTTAAAGGGGTAGAAGCTCAAGGCAGGAGTCCAGTTAGGAGGTGAGGGTCTTGGCAAAGCAATAACACAGGGGATGGAGATAAGGAGATGAGTTTAAGAGATCTTTAAGGGCAAACCAGCAGGACATGGCTGTCAACTGGACAGGCCAGGGCAGTGAGGAAGAGGGAAAGAACCAAAAAGGATTTTTCAACCCATAGCTTGGACAAATGGCTTGAAGGAAGCAGGTTTTAGACAGAAGACATTGGCTTTAATTTTGGATTTAAAAATTAAAGGATACAAGTAGGCATGTCAATGTGCATTGGAACATATAGCTCTGGAAGTCCAAGTAAACTGGCTAGCCTAGAAACACATTTTTAGAGATCATTCTCACCGAGATGGCCAATCATTAGAGCCACAACAGTAGTTAACGTCACCCAGGAAAAGCAGATACCGTGTTTCTCTGAAAATAAGACCTAGCCAGACAATCATCTCTAATACATCTTTTGGAGCAAAAATTAATATAAGACCCGGTCTTATATTATATTATAAGACTCAGTCTTACATTATAGTAAAATAAGACCGGGTCTTATATTAATTTTTGCTCCAAAGATGCATTAGAGCTGATTGTTTGGCTAGGTCTTATTTTGGGGGAAACACGGTAACAGGGAAAGTTCAGAAAAGGGGGGAGAATAGCATTGAAAGGACTGAAAGAGGAAGATGAGCCTTCCGAAGAGACTGAAAAGAAGGCAAAGATGCAGGAGGAAAGCAGGAGCCCAGGGAAAATAAATCTTTCAGAAGGAGGAAGTGTGGCGTGTGGGGAAATGTCTCCTTCACTTCTGGTGAGAGCAGAAATCTGACCACTTATTTCCTGGTTGAGCCTTGTCTTTCTTTATAACCTGTGCATGTACACCCAATGAGCAAGCTGGGGTTCAGAATCTCTGAGAACCTCTCTCAGACCCTCTACTGACCTGCCCCCTTGGGGCCTCCTTGACAAGCTAGCCCTCACTCGCCTGTTGATTCCAGCCTGGCCACCTGGAACGAAACAGGGCCAATTTCTCTGAGTATATTTCTTGCATTACTAAATCTCCCAGCTTTTTCATTTTTGCTCTCAGCCCCATTTCCTAATACTCAAGTAAGAGTCCACAGGTCAGAGCCCATGAGCCAGGTTGGCCTTAACCACAGTGCCCACTCCCCTTGCCCCCAACTCTAAGTCATTACCTTCCACAAACCCGCAGGCCTTACTCTTTCCCATAGGTACGAGCTTGTTCCCTAAAGGACACTTGACCCTTTATTCTTTTCAGGTGTACCCAGACTTATGCAAACCCTTGAGCAGGCCCAGGTCATGTTCCAACGGAAACTGCTAATGTCACTCATCTCTCTCCCCTTGAGCAGTATGACTCACTCAGACCTTAGCTGCAAAGTGAAGCAGAGAAATACGGTGTTTCCCCAAAAATAAGACTGGGTCTTATATTAAGGTTTGCTCCAAAAGACACATTCGAGCTTATGTTCAGGGGATGTCCTCCTGAAAAATCATGCTAGGCCTTATTTTCCAGTGAGGTCTCATTTTCAGGGAAACACGGTAGGATCATAGCTGACAGGGATGTGGGCTCAAGGGAGGGTTATTATAAGATGAGAACTTGTATGCTAATGGGAACGATCCAGAAGAAGAGAGAAAAAATGCATAGTGCAGGAACATGAATGAAGACCATTGATCCCCTTCCCATGCTGTGTTTTCATCTCAGAGCATCCCCCATGCCTTTGAAAGTGATATCAAAACTCTCCTATTAGCTCCCTGACCTTGTGACGTCATGCAGGACGCACTGCCATTAAACTTAGAAGATTTGGGGTTACTTGACAGTTCCTCAACTGACTCACCTTTCTGAGACTCTCTGCTATATAATAATGTCTACCATTTATCAAGGCCCTAGTCTATCCTAACAATCTGGCATACAGTATCTTGAACCTTGACAAGCTTCTAATGCTATCGTCTCTTCAAAGAGACAGGGGTTCTGAGAAATTAAGTTACTTCCTCAAGATCATACAAGTCATGGTAGACCAAGACCTAGCCTGACTCAAAGCCCCCATGGCTCTCACACCCCCACAGTGCTACTCCATGTAGCATGAGCAGTTGAGAGTTCACACTCTGAAAGCAGTTAGTCCTTGATGTAACTCCAGTTTTGCCACATATCTGCTTCTGTGTTACCTTGGGCAAGGTACTGATCTCCTTGGCTTTATATTCTTCATCCGTAAAATGGGGATAATAATAATTCCTACCATAAGGTCTTGGTGAGCACTAAATGAAATCATTCATGCAAAAAGTGCTTTTCACAGTGCCTGGCACATATTAGGTCTTCAATTATCAGTAGATGCATCTGTGAGTGCTGAGCTAAGCTGATGTGTTGGATTGTGGCGTACAAGTGTGTTCATGACCTTGAAGGCTTAGAAAGAGAGGATCTTCTGTGCAAAAGAACAATTTCAGAAACCCATTCTCATTCTAGCCTTAGTGACTGAAAGAAAAGTATTCCCCACACCTGGGGGTATTTATCCATTTTCCAAGGGCCCTGCTTACCCTCAAAGATATGAACTACTGATAGATGAAGTAGGAAGGTATTAGAGGGGAAGGAGAGAGAAAGGAAGGAGAAGAGAGGAGGAAAGGAGGGAGACCTCTCAGGAACTCCTCATGTGAGATCTGATCAATAGCTATCTGGAACACACCTAATTACTAATAATAATGATCTGGGCAACAGTAGAACTTTCATATTAAGTTCACACAGAGCTATAGTCCTATTGGTACATCTTAGTAGATTGTTAGATTTAGAGCATCTTCTCTTACAACTGGAGCTTACTTAATCAAACCTCATTTCATGGAAGAGGAAACAGGTTCAGAAGGTTTAAGGGAATATTTAAGGTCACACCGCTACCAAGTCTTTCTTTTCTTCCTCTTTTATTTAATCAGAAGCATTTTTCCAAATCTTCAGATTCAGCTTGTGGGGCACTAGGAACCCCAGATAGATCTCTTTGTTCTGGTCACCCTAATGTTACAGGAAATTTCATAAACTCTTTACATACCTACAATCCATAAGCTCCTTTGTCCCCTAAGTTTCATTTCTATAATACCTGCTCTTGTTTTAAGGGCCTAGCACAAAGTTAGGTGCATAGTAGGCATTTGATCCATAATCAATTAACTGGCTATTTGAGTCTTATTAGCACATGTTTCCTAAAATGTCTTGGTGAATGTGTGCAGGAGATAGTCCATGCTGAGTATCATCAGGAGCCCAGCAAAGAGGAGCACCCAAGGATGCTTGCCAAGTGGGGAAACTTGCACTGCATGGCATCTAAGCCTCACTTGTTTAGTCTCCCTCCATCCTCAATGCTTTCAAAGTTGGAGCAAAGCCAGCTCTTTCAGGAAGACAGCCTTGTTTACAATATGGGAACAAAGAGAGGTACGGATGTGGCCTCATAGGTTTCTGTTGGGCAATATGATTTCTTCCCATGTCGAGAAGTGACTAGATTTCTTAAGAGGCACCTCCCACTTACTTTCTATATCTTACTTCTCCTGCCACATTGATTTGAACTCGCTAAAATAAGGGGGTGCTAACAGTATAAAGGTTACTAGAGGGGAAGAGGCGTGGGGGAGGATGAAAAGGATAAAAGGGGTCAAATACCAAGGTTACCAAAAAAATGTATACAAGTGGACACTTTGGTCAACATTGCTCAAGCAGTAGTTTGGCGTAATCATAAGAGTCTGGACGTTGATGGTAACCACTTTGAGCACCTCTTGTAATTGCAGAAGTCAAATGTGACTTGTGTTCATCTTTTGTTATCAGTATATATTGAGTATTACAATTTTAATAGTTTTTTTTTCCTTTCTTAAAATGTTTACACATTTTTTTGGCACCCTCGGTATATGGTGATGGAGGGAGACCAGACTTTAAGTGGAGAGTACACAAGGCAATAGGCAGATGATGTATGATAGACTAGTACAGTTGAGACTTATGTAAGGTCATTAATCAATGTCACCCCAATAAACTTAATTTAAAAAAGAAGGGGTGCTAAGTCTGGGATAACGTGCAGTCACTCACCCCCAACATACACATATTACACATACACGTGCATATGTGCGTAAACAACAGACACATACACACTGTGAGTTAACTAGAAATATGGTCAATGTGTCCTCCAGGTTGACATTTAAAATTCACTGGGAGAAAGTTTTAACAGTGCTTATCTTTAAGGAAAGGAAATACAGAACGGAAAGGGAAATTGTTCTTTATCTTACATGCTATTTGAATTTTTATTGATATCCTGTCATGATGGTGGCCTGAAGAAGTATGGGAAGCAACAACAACAACACACACACCCTACATAGAAATGTGAGATAACATATATATATATATATATATATATATATTTTTTTTTTTTTTTTAAAGATTTTATTGGGGAAGGGGAACAGGACTTTATTGGGGAACAGTGTGTACTTCCAGGCCTTTTTTCCAAGTCAAGTTGTTGTCCTTTCAGTCTTAGTTGTGGAGGGCGCAGCTCAGCTCCGGGTCCAGTTGCCGTTGCTAGTTGCAGGGGGCACAGCCCACCATCCCTTGTGGGACTCGAGGAATCGAACTGGCAACCTTGTGGTTGAGAGCCCACTGGCCCATGTGGGAATCGAACCAGCAGCCTTCGGAGTTAGGAGCATGGAGCTCTAACCACCTGAGCCACCGGGCCAGCCCCAAATAACATATATTTTTAATTTTTAAACAAAAATATCTAAGATCAAAAACAAAGAGAGAGAGAGAGAGGAAAGAGAGACAGAGATATCTCTAAGGGCCATAAATGAAAAGGGAACTTAGAAATACATGGACTTCTCAGGGAGTAGGCGTTGAAGCCACAGGAACCCAGAAGGATACTAGACCCAGTCTAGGATGGGGATAGTAATATCAATGGGTCTACAGATCCCATGCACAGCAGATAACTAGAACTGGATTCCCTACCAAAAGCCAGGAACCTGGAAGGAGCTGGCCCACCCTTGACTGAGGATAGAAAAACACTTTCCAGCTTTGAGACATAACCCCAAAGTGAGCTGTCTGCCCTAGACCATTTGAGAAAGAGGGCCACCTGAGCAGCAGTTCAAAATCCCAAGACTAAGTAGCAAATAGGAAAGTCCCAAATCTACTCTTTGGAATGGTGTGGAAACGCAGGACCAATAAATAACAACAGTAACAAAAAAATGTTCTGAACCATGTGACTCAGTAGGGCCCAGTAAGGACATCCAGGATACTGCCCCATGCAGACTTCTTCATAATCCAAGATACATGTAAGACCCCCATGAAAAATACTCTTCAATAGATGAGCTCACAGTCAAATACTACAAGCTACAAACACCACAATCAATAGCCAGCTGACATACAAATGGGAGAATTCACACTTGAGGAACTAAAAATAATACAGCAATCTGAATGTGACTTTAAAATAAGTATGTTTTTTTAAATCCAGAGGACTTTTGTATCAAAAATGGAAGATTGGAGGAATGTTTTTACCTCTTGTCCCTCTCAAAACCCATTGAAAATGATACTAAAAATACTAAAGGTATTTTTAAGGCATAACCCCACAAGCTAGAAGAACAAAGAAACGTGAGAGAAAATAAAAGGTAAGAGATTTGTTTAATGGAAATAAGAAAGTAGATGTAAAGTGGTAACTTAGTTATCAGACCAGAACAAAAGACACAGAAAAAATTAAGGAAGCTAAAGAAATCTTCACAAAAATCATATCGTCAGAAAGATGAGAGGAAATGCTGTATCCATGAGGCAAGAAAAAGGTGCTATAGAAGGGAACAATTGAGGAACAGAAAAAGAAAAAAAAGCCTATTGGAAATTTAAAATAAAATAACAGAAATTTTGAAGTCCAATGTAAAGCCTGGGAGATAAAGTTAAGGGTTACTTCATGGATAGTGGGAAGATGAAGATGTTGAAAAATAGGCAG
This sequence comes from Rhinolophus hipposideros, assembly GCF_964194185.1. Classification (NCBI taxonomy): domain Eukaryota; kingdom Metazoa; phylum Chordata; class Mammalia; order Chiroptera; family Rhinolophidae; genus Rhinolophus; species Rhinolophus hipposideros. The sequence continues at coordinate 84,385,632 of NC_138052.1, forward strand.
AAAGTGATAAAAATACTACAGAATCAATCTTGGGAGTCAACACCCCAAAATAAAAGGAATCCTAGAAAAAGAGAATAGGGGAAATGAAGGATATAAATGTATCAAAGAAATAATACAAGAAAATTTCACAGAACCTGAGTCTCTAGGTTAAAAGAATTCACCAGGTGCCTAGCAAAATGAATGGCGGGGGGGGGAACCCACCAAGGCACATCACTATGCATTCTAAAACTAAAAAGATAAAGAGAATGTCCTATAAAGCTTCTAAGAGAAAATTCAGTCACACACAATAGATCAAGAATTAGTATAGCACCAGAAATCCAGCAAGCCTAGAAGCTAGAAGAAATTAAGAAGAGCCCGCAAAATTCTGAAGAAAAATAAATTCCAACCTAGAATTCAGTACTCAGCCAAAATACCAGTCAAGTGTCAGAGTAGAATAAAGGCTTGCTTGGAAATTCAAGTTCTCCAAGATGTTTTTTTCCTTATATGTACTTCCTCAGCAAAATCCAGTAATCCAGCAAAATAAGGGGGTAAATTAAAAGAATGATAGCTAACATTTATACAGTGTTGACTATATGCTAGGCATTCTTCTTAATGTCGTGTGTGTGCGAGTGCGTGTACTCACTTCATTTAATCCTCAGAGGAATTAGCAGAGCATTATTATTATTATCCACATTCTGCAAAGTGGTGAAGGGGGGTTAAGTAATCTGCCCTTTGATACAAAGCCTGGAAGCAATAGTCTGGTTCCGGAGCCCAGGCCTTTAAAGAAAGAGGAAGATTTAACACCCATTCATGAAAGGAACTTCCTCAATCTGATAAAGAACCTCTATGAAAAATCTTTAGCTTACATCATATTTAATAGAGAAAGATTGAATGCTTTACCCCAAAACTGATAACATGATGATGTCTACTCTCGCCACTTCTATTAGGCATGGTACTGGCGGTTCTAGACAGTGAAATAAGACAAGAAAAATAAATAACAGGCATAAAGAAAAGGAAGAAATAAAACTGCCTTTGTTCTTAGATTGTGTGATTGTATACATGTAAAATCCAAAAGAATCTTTAAAAATAAAACGACTAGAACTAATAACTTAATTTACTAAGATCCCAGAATATAAGGTCAATATATATATATAACTCAATTATATGTCTATATACGAGTAAGAAAAAAAGTGGAAAATAATTTTTTTCTAAATACCATTTTTAATAGCATCCAAATAACCATAAAATAAATTCTTAGGGATAAATTTAACAAAATATGTGCAAAATCTGTATACCAGAAACTATGAAACATTTCTAAGATAAATTTAAAAATATCTAAATAATTGAAGAAAGATATCATGCTCATGAATTGGGAGACTCACTATCGTTGAGGTGTCAATTTTCTCCAAATTGCTCTATAGGGTCAACATAATGCAAAACAAAAATTACAGTAGGATATTTCATAGAAATTGACAAGCCAATTTTAAAGTTTATCTGGAAATGTAGTTAAAGCAATTTACAAAAAGGGAGCAGGCCTGGAGAGTAACCTGTCCAGATTGCAACAGGACAATGAAGGGCTCCAGGAGAGAGGTCTCCACGACCCGATAAACAGGAATGTATTAAGGAAAACATTTAGGACTAGCGCAATGAAAAGTACATGGAAAAAAATCCTATTGTTAAATTGAGAGAAAACAAAACTTGTACAAAGAAAAGAAATGTAGACTTTGTACCCAACTGTGAATAATTTTTTACATAATCATTACAACAAAAACACTGAATGTTGATTTAACCAAAAAGTGTGGTATCTGTGTCCTGGGAGAGTGAGGGAGTGGCAGTATTGTTTGCTGAACAAAGGTAAAAGCTGGAGAGAGTCTGGAGAGTGTTAAATCCTCAGAAGCCAAAATAGAAAGTCAATAGATGATTATCTAAAACTGGGGAGAAAACTAAAAGTCAGCAGAATAAGCATGATATTTAGAAATATGCAGACGATTATCAGATGAAACATCTATGAGAATTGAAAGTTGTTGCTTTTTCCTGTAGCAAGCGGGTTAGAAGGGCTGCTGCTCCTTTTCATTATAAGCTATATTTATAAAACTAAACAATTTACGTGAAATACTTTTATGGAAAAAAAACTAATTTTAGAAAGTCCGAATTAACATATTCTGTTTATTTATTTTTATTTTTTTAATTATTTAATTCATTGCTAACCTCAAGGTTGGAAGAAGGTTACTGAGTTTAAAAAACAGAACACCAGAATAGACAAAATCCATGGTGCCGAGAACTCAGCTGTTAGCCACTTGTAGATTTCTGGGCCAAACCCAGAGATCTTTGGCCCCTTCAACCTCTGTGTGGAGACAGCAAAAGGCAATACTCCATCACGATTTCTTGGTTAGTGGGAATCTCTGGGAAGACCCTTAGACCAAAGAGGAGATGGTCATTTTATTTCATATGAACCAATAAGACTTTTCAGACTCTGGAAGGCCCTAATTAAAATGCAAGCTGCTGGGAAAGAGAAGATCTTAAATTCCTATTGGGTAAAATCCAGATTATTAATTAATGTTTTTACTGGAACTAGTGAAAATGGGTCACTGGACGGAGAGCAAGGGACGCTGAGGGGGCTGTGGTTAGTCAGAAGGGAGCTAGTATACAGGAAAATAGTATATTTCAATACAATTACTTGGAGACTGGAACATTTTAACCAAGCCTACAAAACAAATTTTCAGTTTTTTAAATTAGCAAGCATTGTACAGAACATACATTCACATCCTAACTCCTGTCCTCAAACCTACCCTCAATGTTCACCCCACCTCTAACCCCAATCCTATCTGTCTGACAGTGGGGCAGAAGTGTAATGGCCACCATAATGAGAAGGTATCTTAAGACCAAAAAACAATGCAGGCAATGCCATAGAATTTATCATCGGGTAATTTACTTACAGGGATGTAGGGTTGGAGCAGACAGATGACCCAGCAATCTGCACAGATTATTCTCCTCTGACAGACTCCTGTTACAGGACTTTTTTAATAGTATAACTCAGGTACTAATGATTGACAAGACAAAGGGACAAAGAATGCAGTACTCACCAGAGGTCATACCTCTTGGAGGTCTTGTGATACGTGATTGTTTACTATCGATACTATCACCACTTTAATATTTATCTCAGGTGTCATGACATTCCGGCCCTCCTAAAAAAAATATTTATAGCTACACAAAGTAACTTTAAGGAAAAAAGATAATTATGCTTGCTAAAGATGGTATGGTCAGTTAAAGGTCACAGCATGAAAACTTAAAGATGGAAGACATCCAAGACACAGAGAAGGAGTTAGTTTTGTTCACATAGACATCTAGACACCATCCCTAACTCTCTGCCACCTCTGACCAGCCCCCGACCCAACCCCCAGTCCTCTCCTAAGATCCCCAATCTCATCCTCACCCTGGACATTGAGCTCCTCCCTGAGGTCAACCCTTTCCCTGACCTTGACCAGATATCTAAACCTTACCCTATTTAGTGATTGAAACACCAGTCTTTGATATTTTAATACACCATGTTGTTTCAGTACCAACATCCTGGCATTTTTACAGATCCAAAATCGAAATCATTTATGTCTTGTACTATAACCAGAGAATTACACACTGTATTAAAATGTCTAATCAAACAGTGGTGCACTTTGTTTGACGAGAGGACTGACTCCATCCCTCTCCTGTTTAAAACACTTCTAAGTTATTTTATTGTTGTTTGATTCTCACTTCCCAGGTTACTAAAAAGGTCAAGCATCTTTTCAGCTGCATATTGGTCATTCGTATTTCTCCAGACCCATTATGGATCCTTATTAACTTGCTGAAGCCCCTAATGGAGTTGTCTTTGGGACACCATAGGATGAAGGAAGATGGGCATTGAGGGATAAAATAGGGGAGGTGGGTGGGAACTTGGGGAGAGGGGAAGAAGGTAATGTCCACAGGCCCAGCTCCCAGCCTTCTTCCCTGGGTTCTTCTACATTCTTCTGTCTTCTCTCCTTAATCAGATACATCTCTTAGGGCTTGAGCCCCTAACTCCTTCCTCACCAACCTGTGCGTAGGCAGAGGCACCTCCATCCTGGCCCCTGGGAATCCATCTTAGACAACGCTCCAGTGAGGGTGGTAGCCCTACCAGTAGTGGTTTTGTTCCAGTCACTAACTGCACTAACTAGCAGTGGCTACTATTATAGCCACTAACCCACCCCAGCCCTTCATTCTATTTCTGGCACCCATCCCTGAGACTCACCACTCCCTCACATTCATCCCATTCCTATGTTTCCCGGTTCCCCCCCCCACCCCCGTATCTGGTCCTAACCCTATCTTGAACCTCCCCGAATCTCACTCACCCCATTGCCAGCCTCTCCCTATTTCTATCTCTCCCTATTCCTGACAGTACTCCTTCTCTGACCCGCCACCTTATCCCAGGCTGCCATTTTGTCCCTGACTCCTGCTCCACCACATCAGACTTGACCTCAACCCCTGCTCCCAGGCCCAAATGTGATCTAAATCTCATTCCTGAACCTCACTCCACTTCCAACCGCAAACCAAATGAAGCTTTTCCCTTATGTATTCTTCTAAGAGTTTTATAGTTCTAGCTGTTATATATAGGTCTTTAATCCATTCTGAGTTAATTTTTGTATATGGTATAAGGTAAGGGATCAATTTCATTTCTGTGCACGTGGATTTCTAGTTTTCTCAACACCATTTGTTAAAAGACTAACCTTTCCCCACTGAATAGTCTTAACACCCTTGTTGAAAATCATTTGACCACTTATGCATAGGTTTATTTCTGGGCTCTTTATTCTTAGGTTCTTTTTATTCTTCGGCTCCACCAGCCTACACATACTAGGCTTTTTCCCTCATTGCCACAAAACTGCTGCCTCAGCACCACCATCATATCCTATAACCATATTCAAAAGCAAGATCCAAAGATGTGCGGGTTTGTGTCTCTCTCTTTTTTAACCAGGAATATTTCCCAGGAGTCCTCTGGCCCCAGCAGACTCCTCTTTTTTTTTTTCCAGAAGATTTTATTGGGGGAAGGGGAACAGGACTTTATTGGGGGACAGTGTGTAATTCCAGGACTTTTTTCCAAATCCAGTGTTGTCCTTTCAGTCTTAGTTGTGGAGGGCGCAACTCAGCTCCAGGTCTGCAACTAGTTACCGTTGCTAGTTGCAGAGGGCGCAGCCCACCATCCCTTGTGGGAGTTGAGGAATCGAACCAGCAACCTTGTGGTTGAGAGCCCACTGGCCCGTAGGAATCAAACCGACAGCCTTCGGAGTTAGGAGCACGGAGCTCCAACCGCCTGAGCCACCGGGCCGGCCCAGCAAACTCCTCTTAAGCAATGGTGTACTAAAGCTAGTTTGTACCAGCCTGTGAAAGTAGATTATTACATTTTCTAGAATTTTGTAAGCTGGTTGCTAAACCCCATCACCCTTGAAATTGCAATAATGGGAGAATTTATGCCATGAAAGTTGGTGAACGCTACAAATCAGGCCTTTTTTCCTTAGGAGAATGGTGTATCGCACATTCTTGCCTGTAAATCTTATTAGTCAGAACTGGATGATATGGCCACTCCTAGCTTAAGGGAATCTTAGAAAGTGAGTATCTGTCATTTTCAGCTTTTCTCAAAGCTGACTTTGCTAGACTTTGCTAGACTTTGCTAGCAGGCAAGGGAAGTGTTGACGAAGCAACTGTGGTGTTGGCTCCCAATGGTGGGAGCTTTTTCTAGTTACTTAAAAGGCTGTCTCTGAAATGTCTCAGAAGACAGAATGCTACGGGCTCCGTGGAAGAATGGACAGAGCTTTCGCAGTTGGTATTACACCAAGGGGTAGGGCGCCAGGGCAGGCTTTCTAAACCATACAGCGAGAACCTGGTAAGAATGTGGCCTCAGCAACTTCCTGTGACCTCAATGGAGGGCCTCCTTGACACAGCTCAGAGACTGTGAACAGCCAGTGTCATGAGGCTTGGGTGCTGATGAGAAGGGAGCATCCCCGAGGGGCTGCGACAAGCACAGGGGTCTTAGAGGGTCGTAGAAGTGTTTCCTGAAGAAGAGCCAACAAAGGAAGGCCTGGCTTCCTTGGCCAAAAACTCCTTGCTGACCAGGCCATGGATGGCCATGATCTTGAGGAGTCCGTGGCGAAATTTCTGGCCAATGAAGGCGTAGATGAGGGGATTGAGGCAGCTGTGCGACAAGCCCAGAATCTCGGCGGCTTCCAGGGCGTGGTCAATTTCGTTTCGGCGGTCACAGGTCTCCTTGATCACCCCCAACCTCATGAGGGTGTCTGCCATCAGGACCAGGTTGAGGGGCAGCCAGCAGAGCAGGAAGACGAGCACGACAGCAAAGATGACCCTCATGGCCCGGTGCTTCTGCCCCAGGTGGGCCTGAAACAGCGTGCGCAGTGTGAGTCCATAGCAGAACAGCATGATCAGCAGAGGCAGGAGGAAGCCAAAGGTCTGCGGCAGGACCCGCATCACCATGCGCCATTTTGTTGTAGTGGTGCCCAAGTCCTCGTAACAGAGTGGGCTGGAATTGTGTGGTTTATACTCCCTGCGAAACACAAAGATGGGCAGGGACAGGATCACCGATAGGGCCCAGATACCTATGCATATAAACTTGACCCAATGCCTCTTCTGCGTCAGTGTGCGTGTGGCGTGGACAATGGCCAGGTAGCGGTCCACACTGATGCAGGCCAGTAGTAGAATTCCACTGTAGAAATTGATTTTCTTCAGGAGCGAGACCACCTTGCATAGGGGTGTGCCAAAGACCCAGCCGTTTGCCTTGGAGGCAGCCCAGATAGGCAAGGTCAGGGCTAAGAGCAGGTCGGCGATGGCCAGGTTCAGCAGGTAGACATCAGTGACCGAGCGGCTGACCCGACTGTACAAGACGACCAGCATCACCAGGGAGTTTCCCAGTAGGCCCAGCAGGAAGACAAGGGCATAGATGATGATCACAGCATACTTGTTGATTGTATCAGTGTCCAATTGACAGGGGCCATAATTGTTTTCTGTGGGTGGCATGCCAGTGAAATTTTCAAACTCACTGCCATATGTCATATAAAAATCAGTATCATTCCATATATTTTCCTCAAAGAGAGCCATGGTTTGATCTAGTTGAAAGATTAGGATAGAAATGTGATTTAGTAACTCAGATTCAAGTCACTCTCATCCTGGATGAGATTGCTTCTCTGTTGGTTTGACAACTGGGCATCCCTTCCTTCACCTCCATCTTGGACATTTTTAGAGGCTGGCTTTATCTGGAAGTGTGTCAACCTTCCACAACTTTGAGGTCTGGCTTCAGCATGGAATAAAGTTAACTACAGGAGAAAGACCTTGACCATTGGTTCGCACTATAACTGCCTCAACTGTACCTACAAATTCACCTCTGTTCTCTCATTAGCCTTCTCCATCCTCAGCCACGTCTGTGCATTCAGATGGGAGGACCAAGTTGGTCTTGTACACCAACTTGGGAGGCCAATGGTAAGCAAAATGGAAGGAGGCAAACCTATTCCCTGATGTCCCCTTCTATGTTTTATTTCTCCTCCTATGTCCTTTCTGATCCTGTTTAACCTTCTTAAAATCTACCAAGGGAAGGAAATGACAACAATGAATTGCATTAAAGTGTATTTTAAGTCTTCTCTCTAACAAGGCGATAAATGTTTTGGTCCACTGTCTAAAGAGAGTGTGAGCTTTTGAGAGAAGTGCCCATCTTGGTCCCTGAAATCACCTCCTAAATAACCACAGACCATTCAGTAGTTTTCAAACATCCTTTTAAATTGTGAAACACTTTGCTGAAGCAAAACCTTCCCAGGAGTCCAATACGTAAAACAGATAAAGCCTCATCTGCCGGGGAGGGAAGGTGTGCTTCTCCCTCTACCCAGACAGCTGCTAAAAAGGTTGCCCCCAAACGCCCAGGACTGGCCAGGGAACAATCTGAAAACCTTTGCAAAGTTCCCAAGACTGGAAATACGGGTACCTTGTATCCAGTCCTGATTCTATCCTGATTCTATCATTAATAAGTTTTGTGACATTGAGAGGGTCCCTTTACCACTATATGTTTCAGTTTTCTCACCTGCAAATTGAGGGAGGCAGAGTAGATAACCCTTGAGTTGCTTTCAGGCCTGAGGTTCTATAATAAGTTCATTCAGATCCACACATTTTAATTATGTTCTCTCCCTGCCAGCATTACATTTTCACAGAAGATAAACTCTTAGGGCAAAGCAGTAAACATGAAATTGGGGAGATATAGCCTCTTCCTTGCAAAAGGGAGAGGTGTAAAAGGAGGAGGTCAGAGGCTGTGGCCTCCTTGTCACCAACTACAGCCATCTATGAGGTCGGAATTGAATACCCGGTCACAAGAGAGGAGGCAGGAAGACAACTGAGCAGAAATCTTCAGGTCCTAGAGATATGGATACATTTTCTAACATACAGTCAAGCTAAGTTTCCCTACCCCAAAGGAAGTCCTGGCCAACAGAGGTGGTTTCCTACCTGAGGCACCAGCCAGGTGTGTCCAACTGTAAGAGCCGGGAGCTCAGAGAAGAGAATGGTTTAACAGTAAGAAGGAACTTAATGAATAAAGAGAAGTAAGGAAGCCACGTCACAGCCTCCTCTTTGAGCCCTGCCCATGTCTACATTTGGAAAACAGATGAAGTCAAGAGATGGCAGCTCTGTCACAGACTCTCAGGGTCCATATGTCCAAGCAGGGGTGCTAGGCATGAAGATGGTGACTATTGTTATTCTCTTCCTTTCCTTGTATTTATTTTCATCTGTTTATCTCTTAAATTCCCTAGTAGACCACATTTGCAAGCTCCCAACTTTCCTGACATGAATAAAGGGGAAAGGATTTGGCTTTTTACAATAGAGATTTCAAAAGGAGTCCACTGGAAGAAGGCCTTGCTGGAGTCCCCCACTTAGGAGGAACTTGGGGGCAATCTGATGGGAAGGAGGTGGAAGACTGTACTTGAGCTATGTTAGGACAAAAAACACACAAATTTTACTTATATAAAAGGCTTCTTTGGGGTGGCCTGGGGCTGGTGGAGATGTGGAGGGAGAATTAACCCCTCTCCACGGCCAGCTGCTCCTTTGCACAACCACTGCCAACAAGTGGTTGATGAGAATGGCCCAGAGGCCGGGGGCATGGGCTGGACAGCAGGGAGACCATTGGAGCTGGAGCAATCAGTGAACAGAGAAGGTAGGGCTCATGTCATTCTGTTCCTCAGTATGGAAGGATGGATTCTCTGGAAACCTGCCTTGGATGCCCCCAGCAGCTAATGTCTGACCCTTGGCTTTAACCCTCTGACATTTTAATCACTTCTTCATTAAAATATGAACCCTACTGTACTGCAATGATGTGTTTACATCAGCCTTCCCCACTAGTCTGTGGACTGTTAGAGAGCAAGGACCCTATCGGAATCATCTTTATCCTCTGCAAGGAATAGAGTAAGTGCTCAATTAATGGTTTTGCAGTAAATGACACTTAGACATATCTCCTATGATTTATGGATCGTGGATCACCACCATGATTCAGAGTGCCTGTCACGGCAGGCACACAGAGTGCCTGAAAGCTTCACTTCCATACAGCCAGCCTAGTTGGCTGGGTGTTCTTTCCCAACCATCATCTATTGTTTAAAGTTAGCACCAATCTGTTCAAGTATAAATTGTGCCCCTTCCATAAATGCCAAATTTATCATGCTACTGGTGCCTACAATTCTGCCCCTGGAAGCATATTTTTTAAGCTAAGTCATGCCTTCCTCTGGGTTCTCTTATCATTTATAAATAGTAGCAGGAAGCGTAGGAGACCATTGCCTGGGGCTACCCATGCTTTGCTTGTACTGCTGTTGGACAATTGTGATCTGATGCTTAAACTAGAAAGGACTTGAAGATGGGGGAGTCCTGAAGGGAGTGAACATGCCCCCTATTAATCATCTAGGAAAAGGTAGCTCCTGGGGCAGAAAATAGTGGGGACACAGGAGAAAACAGACTGTTCGTGGCCTGGACTACAAAACGCCTGCGTGTGCTCAACTGCAAGGTGAGACCACAGGGAAAGAGAGCGTTTGCCACAAGGGGGCAGCAGTCACTAGATGGGAAGTCCTTGCAAGGGACTAGGGCAAGAGCAGCCATATCTGGTATCTATTTTTAAGCTCCTCTTATGTATAATTCCCTTCTGCTCTTCCTAAGCCCTCAATCAAGTCATTCAACACTCCAGTCTATTTAGGCTAATGACTGACTTATTAGGGAAGGATATGGTCCAACTTCAAGCCTGAGGAGTAAATGGGGGAGCAGCCCTTATGGAGAACCATAGGAGTGGCAACTGTGGTAGTTTAGGTCTCCATTGGGAAAACGATCTGGAGGTCAAGAGTTGAAAGAATCTTTCCCTTCATAGTAGGAAAGAGCATTTCACTGAGTGGGGGAAAGGCATGTATACATGAGCATGGAATAAAATTTTACCCATTTGAAAACATTCCAGCAAGTCTGCCCACCAACATATCTTCCATACTTCGCTTCCCACTTGCAACTGCTCCCTTCTACTGTTCCTAATGGGAAAGCATTTTTTCATTCTGTGCAGAACATCCAGTGCCACAAATTATTGTTGTGACATGTGCAGCCTGAATGCCAATCTGCTGGCAAAATGCAGAGGCTTCTTCTTGCCACTGTTTTAAAAATGGCAACTTCTATGCAAGACCGTGTGAACAGCACAATATGGCTGTAAGTATTTCTCTTTTGTCTCTGTGTCAACTCTGATGTCTGCATCAGCATCGCCTCATATGCCTGCAGAAGAATCCACTTAAACCTGGGGACCAAAGTGAAGGCAAAGGAAGGGAAGGAGAGGATTCACCCGTCTCCCCAGTGATCATCCCATTGCCACAGTGACAGGTTCAAGAGCAAGTATGTGACCTAAGATGATCTACTCAGACCTGAGTTCAGGATGGTTATTTGATGACAGTGGAAAAGCAACTATATAGCGTTGTGGCTGCTGGTCTCCATTTTGTTACCGTAAATGGCAAACGAATCCAAGGACAAAAACTAACACACAGAGGAAGCAGAGCTGAGAGAATCACAGAGAAACAGAGCCAGAGTCCTGAACAAATCATGCCCAGAGGTCATCTTCTCTCTGTACTTTTCAGTTACATGAGTCAATAAATTCTCTTTATTGTTAAGATGTATTCAAATAGAATTTTCTATTACCCACAACCAAAATTATGCCCAAGTAAGAGAGTTCTGGAAACCAAAAGTGATCTAGGATGAGGGAAGAGGGGAAGAATGTCAATGCATCACAAGGTCCAGGTTGTGACGGTCAGGATAATAGCTGGACTTCACAGGTATAACCTGGGCACATGCAGACCTCCTAGCCCTGATTGCCAAGCTCTGGTGGAAGCCAGAAAGGAACCTCAAAAAGTGAGCGCATAAGAACTCATCTCAGGACACTCTCCTGAATGAATTCAGAAATCCTCATGAAGGACCCAGAAATTTCTGCTTTGGAGTCAAACAGACCATGACGTAGACAGGGGCCCTCGTTTACTAGTTTATGATCTTGGACAAGTTTGTTATTGTGTACCAAAATATGCTATCCATAAAAATGGGAATAATAAAACTTGCCTCGTGGAGCTGTCATAATGATGAAATGGGATAAGAGCACAGGTTCTAGAACCAAACCACCTCCATGCAAATCCCAGCTCTGTCCCTGGCCAGTTGTGTGCCCATGGGAAGCTTACGCTCCCTGGGCCTCAGTTTTCTCGTCTGTAACATGAGAACAAAAGTAGCACCTAGCTCATAGGATTGGTGTGAGGATGAGTGAATTAACACGTGTAAAGTGTTTAGCACAGTGTCTCACAGATAATCAACGTTCTTAACTGTCTTTATATACAACCCATGAACCTGTTGGAAGAATGTGTACCAAACACATTAAACAATGCAGACCCTGACCCTGAAATTCCACTTAATGTGAGGGAAGGAAACAACATAGGAAGGAAGAAAGAGAGGAAGAACAAAGTTAATCACAGGATTGTTTATAATAATAAAATTAGGTAATAATTTCAGTGTCCTTCAAAAAACTTTTATACAAACTACAGTAGATCTAGAAAATGGAACCCTATGCTTCCATTTTGATCACTGTATCCCAAGTGCCTGGGAGGCACGTTAGCAATTAGGGTGCAATAAATAGTTGTTGAAGAAAGGAAAGAAAGATGGATTATGTATCTAGAGATTGGGAGACCCACAAGTGACTTGCCTTCTGTTTATCTTGCCTCCGGTCTCTGAGAAATAACACTGGAGAGAACGCTGACTCTACCATGACTGTAAGAAGTAACTTAGTAAAACATAAGGCCCCTGGCTACAAGTATACACCTGAGATCAAGCCAAGGAAAACAATACAATCTACTCCTGGTGGCCGGGGCTGTAGTTGTAAGATCAGTCCAGGAGAGGGCAGCATTATCTTCAAATCAAACCAAGGATTTGGAGAGGCTGCAGTGAAATCATCAGGTGAAAACACCCTCTCCCACATAGAAGTTGGGTTAGGCAGTCGATATTTAGCACCTAACACCATACTTTAAGGTTTGCAAACCTTTTATATTCTCCGCTTAAACTCCTTCCAGGTTAGAACTTAGCAAGTGCCAGGGTATGAGTGTAGTTTGAGACGAGCAGTCAATCACCCATGCATGTCACTCAACTAGTCACTGGCTTCAAGCACTTACTAGTCCTGACCTTATGGTCATCCCCCTTTTCCAGCTCACAGGCCCTTCCTCCAGACCAACGTGAACACACTGTCAAACAGCACATCTGGCTACTCTCAGCAAAGCAGTTAAAAGGTATATGTCAGCAACTGAAAATCTTTTCCATTTTCTTATAGCTCCTTTTTCGGTCCTTCCTCACTTAGTCAGCTTGGGCTGCCATCACAAAATACCACGGCCTTGGTGACTTAAACAACAGATATTTATTTCTCACAGTTCTGGCGGCTGGAAGTCTGAGATCAGGGTGCAGCCAAGCCCTGATAGTGAGGGTTCTCTTCCTGGCTTGCAGACAGCTGCCTTCTGTGCAGCTGGGTCTTCACATGATGTCATCATGGAGTCCCACCTTATGATTTCATCTTAACCACATTGCCTCCCAAAGTCCCAATCTTTAAATACCACGACAGTGGGGGTTAGGGTTCCAACATATGGATTTTGAGGAGACACAAACGTTCAGTCTGTAAAGGCACCATATCACAGTTTCAGTAGAATGAGTGCCTTCCTCTCTTACATATTCATGAGGCAAGGTTCTAGCAAGTTCTAACAAACTTCTGTTTTTAAGGCAGGCTTGCTTATTTTCTCTTAACATACAGACAAATGCACTGAGGTCTACTTTACATGGCCCAAACAGCTCCCAATGTAACCAGCATTCTGTCTGACAGACAGGGCTGCCAAAGTAGTATGCAGTACAAATGGCTGCAGTAAAATAAACTGTACAAATTGTTCGCTGCGGGTGGAGATGGGAACTGGGCAGATGGGAGACAGGTGGGAAGAAGACTTTTCATTAGTTGCTTGTAATATTTTTTTATTTTTGAAACATGTGAAGTGATTCCCATTACAAATTTTAAGGGTAAAATATAATCTAAAAATGTTAAAAACTGATAACGGTAAAGCCAGGGGTGGGAAGGACATGGTGCTGCTGAGCACCCTCCATTAAGCTCTTGCGTCTGCATTTGTATGTCTTCTAGCTGCTCTGTCTCCACTTTCCCCCAGAAAGCCAAAGAGGCCTTCGGCCAATTCCAGGAAGCATCTTGTTAGGCCCGGGCTTAGAGACATGTCACTTCTCTTAGTTCCCTCCACTCCAGACCCTTGACTCCAAATCAGCTCACCCTGAACTCTCTTGATCCTTATCTCTTTCTTGTCACTGGTCTGTCTAGCTGCCTACACTCTCAGCCCCTCCGCTACAATCCAGGGTGTCCTGGCTTCTCCTCACCTCCCACTTGGTCCTCTCTGCCTGTACTGTTTCCAATTACAATTCAAGGTAACTCCGTGGATGTGCTCCCCCACTCTCCTAAACACCAAAGAGAGCTCAGCCCTGGGTTTTATTTCTGCCCTGGTAGTGAATTCTCATTGATTTGCATTGACTATCGAAACCCAACTACATGCCTTGGGAACATCTCCATTTTCTTTCATTTAAAATAAGGCCATTGATTTACACGACTAGCACAGATCCAGCTTCCTGCTGAAATTACTTCTATGCCATAGAGGCAATCAGCCTTCAGGTGAGTTTCTTTGGCTGCATAGGATTGGTTTCTTTCTTTGTTCATTTAAATTAGAATTGGTTCTCAACTTTTAAAAAATTAGACTTTTTCATATAAGAAGAAAAATCAGGGATTCTATGCCCAATTCTAAAATGTGCAAGACAAATCAGCTAAAGTTGGTACAGAGAAGAGATCCGAGAAATACAAAAGGGCCAAAGCCATCAAAGGAGGAAAGGAAAGTTTTACCGCCAAAATGGTGCCGGAACAGCTGGACATGGGAAAAATACAAACCTTCACCCTACATCACACACAAACACTATTTTGCAATGAATCATAGGCCTAAACGTAAAAGCTAAGACTATAAAGCTTTTAGAGGAAAACAGATGAATATCTTCACAACTTAGGGGAAAGCAAAAAGTTCCTTAGACAAATCAAAAAGTGCAATAACCATTAAAACTTTTTTTGATAAATTAGACTTCATCAAAATAAAAAATTTCTGATTTTCTGGTCAAGGTGCCAGAGTAGATAAATGTTGTGCTTACCTTCTCCATCGACCACATCAAAATTACAACTAAACTACAAAATAACCATCATTGAGAATCATCTGCAATCTTGCTAAACCGAACTCTTACCTCTAAGGACATACAGAAGAAACCACTTAGAGACAGATAGGAGGGGTAGAGACAGGGAACAGGCAGGTCCCATGTGTAACCATTAAAAATCAGGGAAAATATCTCAGCTGCGGAGGTCTCCCCGGGAGGAGCAAGGGGTCCCAGTGCTGCACCAGGCTCCCCAGTCCAGAGTTCCAGTGCTGGGGAGAGACATCCCCATAATTTCTGGTTGTGAAAACCAGCAGAGATTGTGGCTGAGTGGGACAGAGAGCTGCTACACCCCGGGGCACTCCTCTTAGAGGGCCCGTGCATGGACTTACTTGCTGACGGACTCACTCACTCTGAGCTCCAGCGCTGGGCAGGAGCTCTAAAGGCGAAAGGGACATACATGGAGAAACTGAGTTGTCTGACTCTAAGGTGAGGGTTGTAGAGGCAGCTTTCTCCCAGATGGAGGAGATGGTGAAAAACATTGTTTCTTTGTTGAGCCCTCCCCAGTCCCAGGCTGCCACCACCGTATCTGAGTCTTCAGCAACATGACTAATGCCGTTCCTTTTTCCGGCCCTGGTGATTCTGAGACCACACCCCACTCAACTTTCAGGTCCCCCAAACTGATTCTAGGGGCTTTTTCATACAAACTGCCTGCCTTGTCTCATGCTGCAGACTTTCCTACAGTCTCTCAAAGATTCACAAAACCCAAACAAGCAGCACCTGATTTCAGCATGTCCTGTACCTCTGGCTGAGAAGCTCTAAGCCTGGTACTAGCAGCAGCCAGCCTTAATTCACAACTTGGCCTCTCAAGGCACCTCTTAGCACAGCACGGCGGCAGCCATCTGCAGATTGCAGGTGGTCCTGGGCAGGGCACAGGCTGCAGCTGAACTTGGCCTACAGCAGGGCTCCTTCCAGGAGACCCCAGGGCTGGCACACCCAGTGACCAACTTCAAACCGATCTGGAACATCACCCAGCCTCCTCCAAGGATGTTACACACGAAGGGCAGACTAGGCAGGTACCAGAGCCCTGCTAATGTGAATCCTGCTCTGTAGGGTCAGCCCATGCACAGCAACTCCTGTACTACAGTCATGGCCAGTCCTCACAGCCAACAAACCCAGGGTCAATCCCTCCCATTGATATACAAACAGCAACCAAGATTCAACTATAACAGGAGGACACACAGAACCCACACAAGGGACAAACCTGGAGCATCCAGCTCTAGTAACCAGGAAGACTGCACCACTGGGCCCCACAGGACACCTACTACATAAGGCCACTGTACTGAGACCAGGAGATATAGAAGCCCTACCTAATATATAGAAACAAATACAGGAAGGAAGCCAAAATGGGGAGACAAAGAAATATGTCCCAAATAAAAGAACAGAACAAAGCTCCAGAAAAAGAACTAAACAAAATGGAGATAAGCAACCTACTAGTTGCAGAGTTCAAAATACTGGTTATAAGGATGTTCAATGATCTCAGGGAGAACTTCAACAAAGAGATAGGAAACATAAAAATGGAGATAGAAAACATAAAAAAGAACGAGTCAGAAATAAAGAATACAATAACTGAAATGAAGAATATATTAAAGGGAATCAACAGTAGATCAGATGAAGCAGAGGACTGAATCAGTGATATGATCAGGAGATAAAGTAGCAAAAAACACCCAAACAGAACTGAAAAAAAAAATGAGAACAATTTAAGGGGCCTCTGGGACAATATCAAGCTAACCGACATTTGCATCAAAAGGATACCAGAAGAAGAAAAGAGAGTGCAAGAGATTGAAAACCTATTTGAAGAAATAATGATGGAAAACTTCCCTAAACTGGTGAAGGAAATGGATATTCAAGCCCAGGAAGTGCAAAGAGTCCCAAACAAGATGAACCCAAACAAGCCCACACCAAGACACGTCATAATTAAAAGGCCAAAGGTTAAAGACAAAGAGCAGCAAGAGAAAAGCAGTTAGTTGCTGTCATGCAGGGGACCCTGCTCGCTGCGCCATTTGTCGTACAGGGTCTCAGCTCCCACTCTCTGCCCAAGAACGCAGGACACGGTAAGGCCAAAAAGGAACACCCATGGAGCCATAAGTAGGGGAGTCAAACCAATATGTTCTTGCTGGCGGCTAGGCTGGAGACACAGGAAGCAGGATCTACATAATCTGCCTAACAGCAGTCCGCGCTTGCCAGCCACCATCTTCTTGCTAGCCCCCATTCCTTTCTGCTAGCATAGCCACAGCCGTTATATTAGTGGCCAATGGCTTACGGGTTACAGCTGACGGCCAACTAGCCACAGCTGCTGGCCATCTGATCACAATTGATGGCCATTTACTACCCGAGCCAGCACCTTTCTATGTGAGGCCGAGAGCCTGGAAACTGTTTTTTGGGGCTTTGTCCCCACAGTTTCTTATAAGGGCGCTCCCAAAAGACTGTCAGCTGATTTCTCAACAAAAACTTTGCAGGCCAGAAGGGATTGGCAGGAAATATTCAAAGTGATGAAAAGCGAAAACCGACAACCAAGATTACTCTACCCAGCAAAGTTATCATCTAGAATTGATAAAAAGCTTCCCAGCCAAGAAAAACCTAGAGTTCATTACCACCAAACTAGTATTACAAGGAATCTTACAGGGACTTCTCTAAGATGAAAAAGAAAAAAAAAGATAAAAAATATGAATAATAAAATGGCAATAACTACACATCCATCACCAATTACTTTAAATGTAAATTGATTAAAATCTCCAATCAAAAGACATAGGGTAACTGAATGAATAAGAAAACAAAGCCCATACACATGCTGCCTACAAGACTCACTCCAGATCAAGACACAACAGACTTGGGGCCGGCCCGGTGGCTCAGGCGGTTAGAGCTCCATGCTCTTAACTCCGAAGGCTGCCGGTTCGATTCCCACATGGGCC